>NC_079492.1:121294011-121597041 GCF_020520425.1 Spinacia oleracea
AACCTCTGTTTCGAACCCGCCTTCGTCGGAATCTACACTTCCCATTATTCCTTCAAGTCCAAGTCCCCCTAACCCTGACTCCCTCTCCACCCCATATCCTGATTCTTCACTGCCCTCCTCCATTTCCCCTACAGGGTCCATGATCCCGGAATCCTCCGCTTTCGCCATGAAACTCTCTGTTATACTCAACTCAGCAATGGTGGTTCTTCTTCTCATTGCTTTCTGGTGAATTCAGCTTCAAGGTACTGCAATGATGTACACTGTGCCATCCCACTTTGTATTTTTTTTTTTTGTTTAGCTTACTTTTTATAAAGTTGGTATATATTTATTATTAATTACTTAAATTATTGAGCTTTATTACAATAATTTCCTAGAAATTATTCGAGTAGTATATAGAAATTTGTTTTTTGAGTTCAAAAGGTGAATGATGAGGCAATAGTTGGGTCTTTTTTAATGTGCTAATTCAGTGAAAAAGGCTGTTCTTTTTTCATTTTTAACTACTAACTTTGTTTAGTCCTCTCCAAAAAGCAGCTGTTTAATTGGCTTTTTCATGTTTATAAAATGGAAAAGTGGTTCACAGCATCTTTACTGTTGAATCACACGACCACCATAGACAGTGTTAGGTATGACTTCACATCGTGTGAAAATCATATTTCTTCCGTTTCTAAATAGTTACACAATTTTGTCAAGGTTGGTGTATTCATGAATATATAAGCATAGGTTGTCCTATACGGCTGTACGAAAAACCCTACTCGCTACGAACAAATTAATAGTGTATTATTACGTTATTTGGATGTTTAGAAAAAGTCGTCACTTTTCTGAATGCAGTTGTGGTTGTTTAAAACCCACATATCATATCCTTCATTCTGCAGGGTTTGAACAATGTGACAACACGGGGTGTAGGACTTTTAGCGTATATATCACATAACAAGAAGTATGAATAAACAAATACTACATAAGTATAAGTTAATATGAATACAAGCTGCAGTTTTACAATCTGACAAGATACTGAAAAATATATATATACCCTAGAGTAACAAAATTATACAACCTAGTAAAACATTCTTCATCTTAATCTAGATCTTCAGACCCTATGATTGGCTGGGACAAAAATTGTATTCTAGCTAGATATGCTAATATGTTCAACCAATGTCAGCTTACATCTACAGAGGTACAACACTAACTTGACTGCTTGAAGATAAATTGAAGAGCTTACCCAGATTAACCCCCTTGAAAATCTGATAATCAGCAACCTTTTTCTTATAGGAAACACTCACTAATGACTTCTTAAGCAGCTTACTCTCCTCTCTTAGGATTTCCATGGCTACACTTAGCTGCCTAATCGCCTCACGTTTCTGCTCATCTTTTTCTGCAAGTGCATCCTTCAGCTGCTTAATTACCTCTTTTTTCTCTGTATCTTGTTTTATAAATGCATCCTTCAGATGCCTAATCGCGTCTTTTTTCTCTGTTTCTTTTTCTATACATGCATCAGTCAGCTTCCTTATCGCGTCCTTTTTCTCCATTTCTTTTTCTATTAGTGCATCCTTTAGCTGCCTAATTGCCTCTTGTTTCTTCTCATCCTTTCGCTGAACATTCTCTCTTTTCATTTCTTCTCTCAGCTTCGCTAACTCAGACTTAGTCTCCTCGAATTTCGTTGTAACTTCAACGTTTTCTTCCTCTTTTAAAGCAAGTGCATCCTTCAAGTAACTGATCTTTGTATGTGCTTCCTCAATCTTCTTTGTCACCTCAATTACCTCTTCGTCTTTCTTCTTCATCTGATCCCTTTGAAACATGTTCTCTACCTTGAGATTCTCCATCTCTTCGAATGGTACAACTGCTTCACTAGTTTGCTTCATCATAACAAGCGGATGATCTTCTTCCCTGACTGCAGCCATTTCTTCCCTCATCTCCCTGAATACACTGATGTTGTCTGACAACTGTTTTACTAGGTCTTCTTTCTCCTCATCCTTTTGCTTGATAATGTTCTTCTGTGTCTCATTCTCTTCTCTCAATCGGTCCAATTCCTCCCTCAGCTTCATCAGTTCATCATAACTAGCACCACCACCAAACGGCTTTTCTATATCCTGATCAATGTGCACACTATCAACTTCTAGATCAGGATCGTCTATTTCAGACTCAGCACACTCCTCAGAACTATAAGCCGCCTCAGTGAAGCTATCAAGCGATTTAACTGAGTTGACCGAGTCAAAAGCATACTCATATCCCGCATTCAGCAGAGGGACTGAGTTTCTCAAGGGGGACCTAACACGAACAGCACGATCACTCTTAAGTAGATCATATCGTTCAGCTAGTGATCTATGAGCCCGATAAAAGTCTTCCACCATGCTTATCAGCTCTGGCCTTTTCTTGTAATACATCTCTGCACGTTGCGCAAATGAATCTGCATCTTCCTCTATTAGCTTCAGCATTGAATTTGCCTTCTGGTTCAGCTCTGCCATATAAACAGTATAACACATAAGCCGCAGCAAACCTGATCAAACTTCTTCATGATGTATCTATGTTCAACAATATATCAATCCAACTCAATACAGCAGAGAAGCAAGATCAATCATAACTCGACATAACATAGCATTGATGTTAAGTTGTTAACTAGCATACAATATATCGCGACATTCTTAACAAGCATCATAAACTGCGCATTTTCCTAACAAAAAGGAGACAATATAGAAGTGAAGAACATCAAAGAAAACAAATTACCTGCAGATTCATGCTAGGCCTACCAATTATAGTCTAAATCATTACAAATTTACAATCATTAATGTTTTTCTCAATCTAAAATCCAAACAGATAAGTCATTCATGCAAGGCCTACCAATTGTATGCAAGTCATTCATGTAGGACTCCATGTATTATTATCACAACTCATTCCAACTTTACTTCTAGTCATGTGACACACACAAAAAGCCATTTATCATGAATGATGGAGTACAAATGAATGTTTAACAGAAATATAGCGAAAGGGATGTCTAATTTTAAGTTCATAATATTACACGATGACATTCCGTAATTTTTATTTATGTTTAATTGTGATTTTCTATAATACAACAAATTCATACGAAGTATTAAATATTCCCTCCTTCACAAGAGTCGCTTGAGAGGGTCATTGAGATCAACTTCCCTTTGGTCATATTCAAGTAACGAGCCATTTAGATCAGTTTCAAATTCAATTGATACTGACCATGTTCGCATCATGTCATGTGTCAATCCGTTGCTAATTAGTGAATTATAATTATTTAACCAATATTTGTTGTATAGATAATGTCACTGATCTGTTTTGCCAAGTCTATTCGCAAGAGAAAATAAGCATGCTCTTTGGCACAAGTTTCTCTAAAACCATTGGGGTGATCTCTCACAAGTTTTTTTTTACTCAACCAACAACAATTATCAATAAAAGTTTAAGAGAGTTATTTTTCTAAGTTATGTAAACAAGAAGAAAAAGAAAATATCCCTAACAAGGAGGAGTACATTTGCTGAATTTCTTCTAATAAATTAATAAAAACAAAAAAGTGCAAAATGATCATAAACAAAAGAAAAAGTGGCCCCCACCACAAAATGAGCACTATGCTTGTTTTAAAAGTTTGAAGTAGACAAGACAATTACATCATTTTCTTTGTTGAACAATTTTAAAACAATGTATTTCAATTTAAATTGGCAATACATCAGTCATCTCACATGATAAAGTCAACATTCCACTACTTCACATTTTAAAAAATCAGACTGTACAACCTTCTTTTTAAATCTCCAACGGTCGAATTCAAGAATCAATATATTAGTACACTACATAACTTGTTTGTCACACAATTAGCATAGGAAATTGGTTAGTTATTCTTAATTATTTAAGAACATAAATCACAACTTCAGGATATTAGCAGAATTACAGGTTATTAGGTTAATCGTACTCCAATTAAGCAGGGATTACGGATTAATTATTTATTCCCAAGTCTCAGCTATGGTATGACAGGAGCGTTTTGCGATAGACACGAGCTAAATCATACTAATCAGGGGAGACTCTCATTAATTCTTTTCACATGAGGAATTTAAAGATTGAAAAAAAAAATTTACTTCTATAATAAATTCTTGCTCGTGTTCAAATTCTCATGATTTTTCAAGTGGAGCGCTAAAAACCGCCCCATATTACTCAAAACTACCCCACTGTTTTCCCTTATTTTCCATTAGTACCCTTACTTTATCTTACTTTCCAATTCTCCCCCACCACCGCCGGCCACTACCTCCGGCCACCACCATCACGGTATGTACCATGGTACAGGCTTATGAATTTTTAGCTCCTTCCATGGTACAAGCTTAAACTGCATAAGTCAATACCATGGTCGAAGCTAAAAACTCATAAGTCTGTATCATGGTACAAGTTTAAAATTCATAAGTCTGTACCATGGTACAAGCTAAAAATGCATAAGTTTCTAAAAAAAAATTCCGGACAAAAATCTTCTTGTGAAGACCCGGTCATTTTGTCGCCGACGACGTGATGGTGGCGGTGGTGGGGGTAAATAAAGGAGGGTATATGGGTAAATGAATGAGACGATTTTGAGTAATATGGGACGGTAAATAGTAAGCCCTTTTTCGATTCGCCCCATTTATTTTAGGCAACCAAACAAGCACTAATTAATGACATAATCACCAAATGTCAGGCAACACAACACAACTAATGAATCAACTTGAATTTTTACAGTTCATTAATCTAAGCATCCTACTATCAGTCTTTTAAAATTGCATGCCACATTTGAAACTAAAATTAAATAAATTTGACCATTAATTTGAATAAAATTGACTGAAGTACATGATTTTTAGTGACATAAACACAAATTCTTTACATTAATCAAAGATATGTAATTTCAATGAGAATTAACAAGAAATTTCCTGCATATATACTGATTATTATTTTTTATCATAAACAGAAACAAATCAGATAGATACACAGCAATTATTACAAAAAATATAAAAAATGTAATCTTAAACTTAACCGAATTGAAATAGTTCCTCCCTCTGAAATTAATAATCACTGATAACGAAAATTGAACTAGTAAAAGACAACTAAATTCGAACAAGTCGAGAAAGAATGAATAGTAAGAGAAGAAAGAACCTGAAAGAGTAGATTCAAGCCAAGGGGAACACTTAGCGGAATTGTAACTGTCAAACCACCAACAATGAGAAGATTGATTCTTTGTCTCCATCTCTCTGTCTTTCTTCCTTTCTTCACTTTTTTCCCTCAATTTTCATCAAAAACAACAACAAACAACAAACCAATTTAGCATAACATTTTGCTCAAATTACCCACTTTGCAATTTTGTTTTTTTAAGCGGTTTTCAATCAAATCAACAAGATTTTTTTAAAAAAAATATCAAGAAAATATATTAACAAAAAACAAAAACAGGGACAAAAGAAGAACCTGAAAATAAAATGAAAGAATTGCAGAAGGAGCGTGACAACCGTTTGGTTTTCTCTCTCCTCTCTTCCTCTCGGTTTGTTTTTGTTGTTGTTTGAGTTGTGAGAGAAGTGCAGAGGTTTTAAATTGAGCACAGTTTGCAAGAAATTGGACTCTCGATTTTCGTTCTTTTTTGTCAAGTTACGACCATTATTTATATCTCTTGACTACTGGGAATTTGACACGTCACTAAATCAAAGACTTGGGTAATTGAAATCTTAATGTGATTTTTTTTTTTTTTTTTTGTATTTTTTTTTTGAAGGCATGTGATTTTTTTTTAATTGCTCTATGATTTAAATGTAATCCCAAAATTTGTGGGATTTCTTTCTATAATTTCTTCATTTTAAAAAATTAAGTACATTTGGAGGATTGTTAAGTGTGAAATAAATTTTGGATAATAAAATCGGAGTACTGTTTAGAAAAACATAAGTTAATTCTAGCTAAACTGAACTGAAATTATTGGACGTGAAATGAACTCATGTGTTCTATTCGCCAATAAGGATGTCAACGAGCCGAGCCGAGTATTTGGCTATTCGAGGTAGGCTTGATAAGATAATCTCCTAAAAATCAAAATCTAACAAAATAATTGCAACTTATATTTACTATAAAATAAAAATTAATCATATATTTTTTAGAAATTTAATATAAACGAGCTTGAACAAGCTTTTAAACGAGCTTATGAACGAACACGAACGAGCTTGGAAACAAACATGAACGAGTTGTTCGCGAGCCTAAACGAGCCAAACACTAGGTTGTTCGAGTTAGTATCATTTATTAAACGAGCTTAAAATTTTTGTTCAGGCTCATTTATCTATTCATGAACGAGCTGAGCTTTGATCGAGCTTGTTCATAGGCTGTTCACAAGAGTATCTGCTCATTGACATCTCTATTCGCCAACTAAACATCAAACTTATCTAAACTTGTGGAGCTTATTGATCTGATTAAAACTCATTGGAATTGATCAGTGCTAATTGTAAGAGAGTAAACTTATTGGACCCGATTGAAACTCATTGACACAATTGAACCTGATTGTAATTTATCTGGACTTATTGGACATTAATTTTTTTGTTTTAAAGATGAAAAGAACCACCCCTTGTACTGTTAAATTGAACTAAATTAAAGTTGACATATTTATAGTGTGAAATTAAATTGAACTGATTTTTTAAATAAAAAAGTCCCAAAAACATAGTGGTAAATCCAAAATGACTAAGGTCTTGTTCTTTTAAGCTGAGTGAGCTGAGTGAACTAACACTAGTAGCGGTTCTTATGTTAAACCGATGCTGGTGTTAGCGGTTCTTTAATTAAGCCGCTAACATCGTTGGCCCGATTTTACGGTAAATTTAAATTAAAAAAAAAAAACTCGTATATGATCCTACGTGGACGACACCACGAAAAATAGTTTTCAATCTAGTGTAAACTTAAGTATTATTGTTTAAGCGACTTTTAGGGAAATCGTTCGGTTAGATGTAGTTGTTTTTCTCTAAAGCATATGCGGAATACATGTATATTGGACAAATGAAAACAGAAGGAAACATATCAAACAAAAATGGAAGTAAATCACTCACTAACGATACTATTTTAAATTACTCCAATTGTATTTGACTAATTGACTTTTGATAGTATGTGGTTTTAATCCATTTTGATAATGTCGTAGTAAATTTGTTAGTACACATACTAGTCCATCCAATTAATTTTTTTGCTTCAAAGTCCATCCAATTAATAGAAGTATTGAAACAATTATGGCGACTTTAGTTTAATGCATGATATCCTACCTATTTAGAAATACTGAACTTGTCCACTAAAAATATTGACAAAGAAATAAAAAAAAAGGTTGATGACAATTGTTCCGGTGTTGTAAAGATGGAAACAATGGGCTTCGAATGAAGGCCCCTTTGTATGTGTTGAAGATCTTGCTTGTTTGAATGAGTGGAGTCCGAATTCACCTGCACAAGAGCAAAGTCACTAGCCTCGGGGGTGTTTCCGAGGAAAGCCCCTCCGATGCCTAAGTAAGAATGATGCTCGGATTCTAGAGAGAAGTTCTCTAGAAGAGTAGTCTTAAGGCGGTAAATTGGACGTACCTTGAGGTGTGAGCCTTGGCGGCCTATTTATAGTGTTTGCATAATAAATGCCCATAGGTCATTTATTGCTATTGGGCCTTGGGCCTTAATGGATGGCTGAATAGCCACTGGTAGGTTCGATGTTGTTGTTTAGAGCCATTGGGCTTTGGACTTAGTGGCCCAATTGAGAGTCAATTGGGAGCCCAAACAACATGCCCCCCAGACCCGGTCCATTTAGAATTAAATGGGTGGGTTTCCAGCTGTCAGAAGTCCGAAAGTTCCCTCTCTTTTTTGAAAAGGGATGATTTGCATTGATGACGAGTGTTGGGAGTTGTATTGTGTCGTGGCGATCGTGGGTTGAGGAAGTTGATGCGCCCCTTTTCTTTTCTATAAATACGGGGTGCGTTGCTCTTTTCGAACTTTTTACTCCTTCTTTCAAACCCATTCTCTCTCTAAATTCCGGCGATCGCAGTGCAATTTGTTTTTTCAGATCTACGAAATTCGGCCAACTTTAGACTTCGGGAACTTGTGTTGTTCGTTTTATCGGCGAATTCCGCTTCGGAAAAAGGTAATTTGTTTCTGAATTCTCCTTTTTTCTTCGTTTTTCCTTCTACCCCTCAATCTCAACCCTAGACCGAGAATTCGCGGCCATGGCAAAGAATAGGGGCAAGAGCAAGTTCGTCGTTGGCTCCTCTAGTGAGAGGGAGAACGTGCCTTCGGGAAGGTTACCGAAAACTTCGAGGGGTCGGCCTTCGGAGAGGCCAGTGGAGAGGCGTTCGACTGGTTGGGATGCTTCAAAAGATGATGTTGTTGGCGGGTCTAGCGTGTCTGAACGCGCAACTTCTGGTAAGAAAGCTGGCTCTTCGGGTGTGCGCCGCTCTTACCCTGAGTTTCCAGTTCATTGGACTGAAGCTGATCCGCAGGGCAAGTATGCCCCGATTCTGCATGAGACCACTAAGATCGATGGTCCCTTGGAAAAATCGGTCAGTGGTGATTGGTTGGTGGAGGCGAAGCTGGGGCATTACCATCGGAGGGCCGAAGAGTTATACGGAATCCAGCACGCCTTGGGGTACTGGTGCGAGCTTCCCGACCAGGAGCGTCCTCGGGTGACTCATCCGCCGAGGGGGTTCATCTCTGTGTATACTCATCATTTGGAGAACGGTCTCCGCTTTCCTTTGGATCCCTTCGTTTCCGAGCTCCTGGTGTCGTACAACATCAGTTTGGCCCAGCTTACCCCCAAATCTATGAGGCACATCATCGGATTTAGATGGGTGTGCGATTTTATTAACTTTCCATGTTCTGTTGCCGTGTTTCGGGATCTGCACGATCTGTCTTTCAACCACGCTTCCAAGGGGGATGGGTATGGTTGGTGGACCATCATCAACAAAAGATCCCGAAGGAAGGGGGAGCCGAACTACATTACGGCCTACCCTTACCTCAGCTCTGATCATAATTGGAAGACGGAGTGGTTGTTCGTTCGTGTGCCGACAGATCCGAAGCATCCACATTTTTACCGCCCTCCGAAGTGGTTTGTGACTCCTGATCCTGATATGCGAAGCGTGGCTGCTCCGGATCGGAACCATCACCACTACGTGGATCTCCTCCAGTGGTTTTTGGCTCGGGAGGACAACTACAAATTGCCGTCCAACTGGCTCCCGAACCTCAACTATATCTTGCGGGAGGACATTCTTGCTGTTGCCGGTCTCAGCAGGATTTTTGACAGGGGTAGGTGTCTTTCGGCTGGGATCGTGCTTTAGTAAGTTTGTCCTCCTCCTTTTTGGTCTCGTTTTATTGACTTCGTTTTGTGCTTTGTTTCTGCAGAGTACGGCTTTAGCTGCGTTGATCCTGTGGTCTTGGGTATTTCTTTGGATCTAAAGACCATTCACGACTCGGCCCCTGATTATAAGTTCGGGAAGGAGAATCCTCGTAATCCTCGCTTGAAGGATTACGTGCTGTCTCCGTCGGGTGTCGCTCGGATATCTGAAGTTCGAGCTGATCCGTGGGATTCTGCCTCTTCTCCCGAAGCTGTTCCAGTGAAAGTCGTGCTCCCTGATTTGAGGACAACCTCGGATCCGGTGAGTGTTTCTATATCTCGAAGTCTTTTGTTTGTCTTTCTTTCTGGTTGGCCGTCGGCTAACGTCTTGGTCCTGGACCATCTTTTTAGGGTCCTGGGACTGACGCTGTGCCGCGTGCCGTTCCTTCGGTTTCATCTCCGGCTCGGATAGATATCTCTTTATCTAGGAACCGGGTACTTCGCGATTTTTCTTTATTCCTTCCTTTGTCTTCTTTTACATTTATTGACCCTTGGTTTCTTCTGTTTAGGATCAGCGCAAAAGGAAGGGCAGCACTCTTTTGAGGCCTTCTGCGCATCCGAAGAAGGCGAAAGCTTCTCAGTCTTCGGAGAAGGTATTTGTTCTGACTTAGAGCTTTTTGTGGTCCGTTCTCTCTTTTTCTGAAACTGACCTTTGAGCGTTTGCCCTGTAGGAAGTGGTTTCGGAAGTCATGCCTCCTCCCAAAAATCTCCTTCACTTCATGCCCTTGCCAGGGCAGAAGTTGAAGAGTGTGGTGGTTGCGGAACCGCCTCCCGTGGACCAACCGTTGGCTGAGGAAGATACCATCCCTTCTCCGCTGAAGCCGTCTGCTGCTTTAGGGATCGAGATCCAGGATATAACCAAGGTGATGGAGGCAATTGAAGCCGACCTTGTTCCTGGCTCGGATGTCCCTATTGTGGCCGAGCAGAAGGAAGAATCTGCTGACGTTTCTCTCGAAAGGGAGAAAAGTCCAGATAAGGAGATGGTGGATCTCACCGAAGCTCACATAGAGGTTCCCGAAGCTGAGAAGGAGGTCCCTTCTGCTGAGGAGGAGCAACCCGAGCAGGGTCTGACGAGGAAGAGGCGCCACTCGACCTTGGGCTCTACTTCGACCTCGGCCCTGGATAGACTGATCCACGCTGACCCTTGCTCGGATGTTCCGCTGAAACGGATCCCCGATGAGGTAAGGGAGGCGATGGCTCGCTATGCTAGAGCTCCGGTTTTGGGGGAGAACCCCATGGCTCACGTGGGATCTTTGGTGGGTCCCGAAGCTGCACGGGAGAATCTTCTTCGGGCCAACCCGCAGTGGAGGGTTCCTGGAGCTGAGGAGAGGAACCCAGCTATGATGGCCCAATATTATCTGAATGAGGTAAGTGTTGGAAATTTTGTTTTGAGTTCCGTTTTTGGTTTGTTGTTTTCTTCTTTCCTCATCTTTTCTCGTCTTTTCTTCTTTCCCAGGCTGTTTTCTGGTCCTCGTTCGCTTCCGAGTGTAGCTCGGTTGAGGAGAGGCAACTGAGGAGGTATCAGGAGGCTTATGCTCGTGATATCCCTGTCTTGGACCAGAAGGCTGGGCAGCTCATGGCCGAGATGGTGGAGATCAAGCAACTGTACCTTCAGTACAGTCGTGAGGCTAGGGAAGCGGCGGAACAGATCGGGGCCGAAGTTGGGAAGCTCACTTTCCAGGTTGAAGAGGATGCTGAAAAGATAGCTTCCTTCGACAGGGAGAGGAGAGAAATGGCTGCCAAGTTTGCGAGCGAACTTGAAGAAAAAGACAGTCTTCTCAAGGAGATGACGTCTAAATTTGAGGCGGCCATTAAGCAGAGCCAGGAAGCGGAGGCGAGGCTTCAGCAGTTTTTCAAGCACCGGGAGATTGTTCAGAATCAAGCTGACAAGGTGCCCGTTCTCCAGCTGAAGATCCGAGAGAAGGATGCTGCCATTCGGAAGTTGGAGCAAGAGAGAGTTGACCTCTACACTGCTGATCAGTGTAGGGAGCAATACTGGAATGGCATCCTGGGTGCTCGGCGGATGTTCGCGAAGCATATGCCTCATTTCCCTTGGAATGAGAAGGTTCCGCTCTGGATGAGGGCCCAGGATCACTTGGTGGAGTGCCAGGCCGATCGAGACGAAGCTGAAGCTGAACGCCAAGCTGCTCTTGCAGAGGCTCGGGCCCAGAAGGCGGCTTCCGAAGGTGATACTACTGCTGGGGGTTCTTCGAAGGATGCTCCTCTGGGGGATGCTCCTGAGACTCCCAAGAGTTAGGGATTCGGGCAGTCGTCTTCTTCAGAGTCGGTCGGTTCCAGTTGAGGACTTCCGAACATGTGCTTGCCTTTCCCCCTTTTGCCTCGGCGCTGCGTTGTACTCATTTCTTTTTGTTTTCTTTAGTACTTCGGTAGGCCGGTATTGTCTGTTGATGGCTGCCGATTTTAACTGTTTCATTTTGTTTTCAATTTTTGAGGTTTTCAATGTATTTGTACTCTCCCCAAATATTGAATAAAAAATGAATGTTTGTTACTTGGCTGCTTCTTTTCAACTTGTTCTTTCGCAATTTTAGGTCTTTAAATCCGTAGATTTCTCGAGCTCCTCTTTCTGTAGACTTGCTAAAAACCTTTTGATCTTGCGAGCTCTTTAAATCCGTAGATCTGTTAAGAGACTTTTTAACTTTTGCGAGTTCTTCAAATCCGTAGATCTGCTAAGAGACTCTTTGACTTTGTGAGTTCTTCAAATCCGTAGATCTGCTAAGAGACTCTTTAGTTTTGCGAGTTCTTCAAATCCGTAGATCTGCTAAGAGACTCTTTAGTTTTGCGAGTTCTTCAAATCCGTAGATCTGCTAAGAGACTCTTTAGTTTTGCGAGTTCTTCAAATCCGTAGATCTGCTAAGAGACTCTTTAGTTTCCAGACTCTTCAAATCCGTCGATCTGCTCAGAGGTTTGGATTGTTCTTCCGATCTCTTGTGGTTCGGAAACCTGGGCAAGAGATCGCTAGTCTGCCTCTTTAGTTATGCCTTCGGCGATCCGTGGATCTGAGCCGGAGTTTTATAACTTGATTCGAGCGACTGTTTGTTGCGAACAAATTTTATTAGGGTACCGCGAATCCGAGGATTCTGGACGATTCCCTGAAGTGTATGATTTGGTCATTTCTTGCATTTTATCAAGGAATGGGCAAAGTCAATCCTGTTTTTAGTCTCGGATTGATCAGACCCGAGGCTGCATGTATATATAAAGGGACAATAAATATAGAGATAAGTTTAATGAAACTCATGGTGCCAATGGCTTTCCTCTTCTCATTAAACAACTTACTTGGTTTACAGACAGAGATCATACAAAATATTTCTTGAGAACATCGGTATTCCAATGGTTCTTCAAAATTGTTCCATCTAACTGTTTCAGCATATACGTGCCTGGCCTTTTTTCGGAATGGATGATGTATGGTCCTTCCCAAGTGGCTGAGAGTTTGCCATGGATCCGTCCTTTCTGAACCGAGGCGGCGTTTCTGAGTACTAGATCACCGATTTTTAGGGGTCTGGCGTTGACTCTTCGGTTGTAATGCTTGTTGACCCTCTGCAAATAGGCTGCGTTGAGTGTCCTTGCATCGTTCCGAGCTTCGTCCAGTAGATCGAGAGCTTCGGATAGAAGTTGGTTGTTGCTTTCTCCTTGGAGCCCATCATACCTGTTGTATGCCTGGATCCTCAGGCTTTCTGTTCCGATTTCCACAGGAATTACAGCTTCGGATCCGTATACAAGGTGGAACGGTGTTTGTCCGGTAGCTTCTTTCTCAGTGGTCCGAAGGGACCATAGCGTTCCGGGTAGCTCTTCTAACCATTTGTTTTTGTCATCCTCGACTCTTTTCTTGAGTGCATTGAGGATGAGTTTGTTAGCAGCTTCGGCTTGCCCGTTGCTTTGTGGGTGACAGACTGCCGAGTACGCTAGGTGTATGCCGAACTGTTTGCACCACTTTTGCAACGGGGTGTTGTCGAACTGTTTCCCGTGGTCGAAGACCATCAGTCTTGGTATGCCGAACCTTGTGATGATGTTCTGCCATATGAACTTGCGGACCTGAGGTTCGGTGATGGAGGAGACAGCTTCGGCTTCGATCCATTTGCTAAAATAGTCGACTCCTACAATCAACCACTTCTTCTGGTTCGTCGCTGAGGGGAAGGGACCAATGATGTCTAACCCCCACTGTGCGAATGGTAATGGATACAGCGTTGATTGTAGGGTTTGAGCTGGTTGATGGATGGCTGGTGCGAACTTTTGGCATTTCTCGCATTTCCTTGCCATCTGCTTTGCCTCGGAAACCATAGTGGGCCACCAGTACCCAGCCCGAAGGGCTTTATGTGCCAATGTCCTGCCTCCGATGTGGTTTCCGCATATCCCGAGGTGGATTTCCCTTAGGATGTAGTCAGCGTCTGTTGGACCCACACATTTTAGCAGCGGAGCGGAGAATGATTTCCTCATGAGCTCTCCTTCGGCGCTGATGGTGAACCACTTGTTGAATTTTTTCAGTTTTCTTGCCTGCAGCCTATCCTCGGGAAGTTCTCCCCTTTCTTTGTATGCAACTACTGCGTCCATCCAGCTGGGTTCGGTACGTAAGCTGCATACTGTGGTGGGTAGCAAGTCAATGCTTCTCTCTTGGTGAACTTCCACGTGGACCGACCTGTTTAGGTCGATGAGTGTTGAGCTTGCGAGTTTTGACAGTGCATCTGCTTGCGTGTTTTGTCCTCGGGGAATGAGAATGACTTCAAAGGATCTTAACTTTGACGTTAAGGACTTGATTTTTGCTAAGTAAGCTGTCATGCTGGGCCATTTGGCCTCATACTCCCCTCGGATCTGGTTGGCTACAAGCTGGGAATCAGTTTTGAGGCAAACATGCTCGGCCTCCAGGGATAAACAAAGCTCTATCCCTGCGATTGCGGCCTCATATTCGGCCTCGTTGTTAGTTGCTTTGAAGCCGAACTTCAATGCATACTCTATGCTTTTCCCCGTTGGGGGGATTAGTACAACTCCTGCTCCTGAGCCGTTTATTGTGGAAGATCCGTCAGTGAAGACCTCCCAAGTGCTTTTCGTATCATTCAGCATTTCCTGGTATGAGCACTCGGCCAAGAAGTCTGCCAATGCTTGTGCTTTGATTGCTGTCCTCGGCTGATATTTGATGCCGAACTCTGATAGTTCGAAAGCCCAGGCAGCCAATCTTCCTGACCTCTCTATTTTGTCGAGTACTTTTTCGAGCGGTTGGTCAGTTAGCACTGTGATCTGGTGGGAGTCGAAGTATGGCCTCAGTTTTCGTGCAGCTACCACTACTGCATATGCGACTTTCTCGATGAGTGGGTACCGGGTTTCGGCCCCTGTAAGTGTTCGGCTGGTGAAGTAGATTGGCTGTTGCTTCTTTTCTTCTTCCCGAAGAAGCACTGCGCTGACGGTTCCAGGGCTAACTGCGACATATAGGTACAGGGTTTCCCCCTCCTTTGGTCTGGCCAGTGTCGGTAGTTGAGCTAGGTGGGCTCTGAGTTGCTGAAAAGCTTCTTTTTGCTCCTGTTCCCATATCAGTTCGGGATCCACTTTCCTCGGGACCCCCTTTTTCTTGACTGGTTCTGCTTCTCCTCCGGGAAGGTTCTTTGGTTTCAGTGCTTTGAAGAAGGGGGCTCCCTTGTCCGAGGCTTTTGATATGAACCTTGTTAGTGCGGCTAACCTGCCGGTTAGCCTCTGCACATCTCTCTTGGTCTTCGGCTCGGGTAAATCCAATGCTGCTTGGACTTTGTCCGGGTTCGCATCAATTCCTCTTTCGCTCACCATGAATCCGAGGAATTTCCCTGACTTCACCCCGAAGACGCATTTTTTTGGGTTCAGCTTCATGCTGTATTTCCTCAGATTTCCGAAGGTCTCTGCCAAGTCTTTGACGTGGTCTTCCTCCTTGATGCTTTTTACGATGGAGTCATCCACATAGACCTCCACATTCCTCCCTTTCTGGTCGGCGAAGACGTGATCAACTAGCCTCTGGTAGGTGGCTCCGGCATTTTTCAAGCCGAAAGGCATCATTTTATAGTTGAACACTCCTGCGCTTGTGATGAACGCTGTCTTTGCTCTGTCATCGGGGTGCATGAATACTTGGTGGTAGCCTGAAAAGGCATCCATGAAGCTGAGCAGTGCATGGCCGCTGGTGGAGTCAACCAATTGATCTATCCTTGGCAGGGGATAACAGTCTTTGGGGCAGGCTCGGTTCAGGTCTGTGAAATCCACGCACATTCGCCAGGAGCCGTTCGCTTTTTTGACCATCACCACGTTGGCCAGCCATTTCGGATACATGCATGGTTCAATGAATCCGGCCTCCTGCAACTTTTTCACCTCCTCGGCGATGGCTTTGTTTTTCTCCGAGGAGTAGTTCCTCTTTTTTTGCTTGACTGGCCGAGCTTCAGCGTTGACGTCCAGCTTGTGACAAATCAGCTTCGGATTTATCCCTGGCATATCTGCTGCTGACCATGCAAAGATGTCTTTATGATCCCTGAGTAATCGGATCAAATCGATTCGGAGCCCCGAGCTTAAGCCCTTGCCTATTCGGACGCTCCTGTCTGAATCCTCTTCGAGGAAGATATCCTCCATTTCTTGATCTGGTTCGGGAGATAGGGTTTCGGGGCGGGCATCAACTTCTGCGGGAGACAAGCTGCTCGTGCTTGCTCTTCTCCTTTTTGCCTCGCTTTCCTCTCCCGTAGCTCCCCTTTCTTCTTCGGGGTCGTCCCCTAGTTTGGGCTTTCGGACAGCAGTGTGGCAGGTTCTTCTCGCCACTTCTTGATCACCTCTGATTCGTTCGGCGAATCCTGCATCCGAGACGTATATCATCAGCTGGTGGTATGTGGAGGGGACTGCTTGCATCTTGTGAATCATGGTTCTCCCCATGATTACGTTGTATACGGAGTCGCAGTCCATCACCAAAAATTCGTCCCGAAGGGTTTTTGCTGCCTGGCCTTCACCCACTGTGACTGGCAGGGTGATCTTTCCTCGAGGGATAGCTGCGGATCCGTTGAATCCGATCAGAGGATAACTGACTTTCGTCAGTGCTTCCTCTGGCTCTTCGAGGATCAGCTGCTCGAAGCAGTTTCTGAAGATGATATTGACGGCACTTCCTCCGTCGACTAACACTCGATGTACGTTGTGGTTATTGAGGTCCATGGAAATGACCAGAGGATCGTCATGCTTGTACTGGACTCCGAAGCAATCATCAGCAGTGAAGGTCATGTTCGGGGGGTGTGGCTGGTTGTCTCCCACCGCGCTGAAGTTGACCCGATGGGAGAGGGCTCTTAGGTGTTTTTTGCTGGCCTGGCCAGACTTCTGTCCCCCGAACACCACTAGGATGTCATTCTTCTTGTGCCCTGTTGCTTCGTAGATCCTTTTCTGGGGTTGCTCGTGTTGTTTGCCGCTTGCGGCCTTTTCTTTTTCCTCCCTTCGGTCTAACAAGTACTGTTTCAGGTAGCCTCGGCGAACGAGGTCCTCAATGTTGTCTTTCAGCGAGTTGCATTCTTCGGTGTGGTGACCGAAGTCATCATGAAACTCGCACCATTTGTTCTTGTTTCTCCGAGCTGGGTTGGACTTGAGCTTCCCAGGTAGTTTCCACTTTTCGTCATTTCTGTTGAGGCTAAATATCTCTTTTCGGGGCAGAGCTAGTGGAGTGTAGTTGGTGTACTTGGGTTGAAGTTCACCCCTTCTCCCGTCTTTCTTCGGGCTCATCTCTCTAGCTCCTACTTTCTCTTTCCCCTTCCTTGAGCTGCCCTCGGGCTTGCTCTGGGTATTCTTTGTGTCTCTCGGATCCGACGATCCTTTCAATCTTGCAGCGGCCTTGTTGAACTCTTCGGTTCTGATGAACGCATCAGCCATTTGGAGCACGTCAGCTATTCTGGAGGGGTTCTTCATTGAGAGTTCGTCACGGAACTTCCCTTCCTGGAGCGCGTGTTTCAAGGCGAAGATGGCCACGTCTGGCTGCAAGTTTGGTATGTTTGTTGATTCCTTCATGAATCTGGCCATGAATTCTCTCAGACTTTCGTCTCTTTCTTGTTGGATTGAGGTCAGTTCTGCTGTGGTTCGCTCGGGGCGATTGTTGCTCACGAACTGTGTGCAGAATCTCTTTTTCAGCTTTTTCCAGCTCTTGATCGATCCCTTCGGCAGCGATCTAAACCACTCTCCCGCCACTCCGGTTAGCGTGGTTGGGAAATATTTACACCAACATGCTTCGGAGTAGGGACTCAAGAACATTTGCTGCTCGTAGGAGATGACATGATCCCTCGGATCTGTGATCCCGCTGTAGGTCAGGTGCGCTGGCAGTCTTACCTTCGGTATTTCTTCCATGATCAGCTCGTCCGAGAAAGGGGATGACGTGGGAGTCATGATTCTTTTCCCGATTCTAGCCCTGATGCCTTCGTTTGCCGAGGTTCTGTGATTAGAACGTTCGGGCGTACGATGGGGGCTAGGGGTTCGATCATGCCTCCTGTCTCTTCTTCTCTCTCGGCTACTGACCTCGGGTCGTTCGCCAGATCTGCTTGGCTCGCCCACCCCGAGTCTCGTATGGATCGAGGGTCTTAACCTTGAGTGGACCGAGGGCCTCAACCTGCTGAGCACCGAGCTTCGGACCCGAGTGTTACGAGTAGTCGATTCGCTTTGGAGAGCTGTTGGAGTAGGCGATGGTCTCGCAAACCAATCTGGTTGCTGTTGTGCCCTTTTTTGGGTGTCCCACGTGCTTTCCATCCACCTCGACGTCAAGTGTGTACCTGTCAAGGGAAGGAGTTCTCGTTCGGGTCTGGACACTTCCGCACTGGGTGGCTCGTTCAGCCTTCGCCTGGTCCTCCTCTCTTCTCTGCGGTCATTTGCCAGTCCTTGCTGCTTCTCATTGAAGAGGAAGTTTTGCATGATGGTCATGGCCGCAGTGAGCTCTTCCCTAGTTGGAATCGGAGGTCCTGCATTTGTGGCGGTCGTAGCTCTGCTTGGCTGTGACCTCGCCATCGATTGAGGGTGCCCCTCTTGGTCAGATTCTGAATCTGACCGCACCATCATATCGTCGTCATTGTTGTTAACAACATCATTCACCATTTTCGCGGAAAGAGGTGATTGATGTCTTTCAAAGGCTTTGAAGTGTTCTTCCCCACAGACGGCGCCAAATTGTTCCGGTGTTGTAAAGATGGAAACAATGGGCTTCGAATGAAGGCCCCTTTGTATGTGTTGAAGATCTTGCTTGTTTGAATGAGTGGAGTCCGAATTCACCTGCACAAGAGCAAAGTCACTAGCCTCGGGGGTGTTTCCGAGGAAAGCCCCTCCGATGCCTAAGTAAGAATGATGCTCGGATTCTAGAGAGAAGTTCTCTAGAAGAGTAGTCTTAAGGCGGTAAATTGGACGTACCTTGAGGTGTGAGCCTTGGCGGCCTATTTATAGTGTTTGCATAATAAATGCCCATAGGTCATTTATTGCTATTGGGCCTTGGGCCTTAATGGATGGCTGAATAGCCACTGGTAGGTTCGATGTTGTTGTTTAGAGCCATTGGGCTTTGGACTTAGTGGCCCAATTGAGAGTGAATTGGGAGCCCAAACAACAATAATGAAATTGTTAACAAATACTCCGTAACAATAACAAGGAGCGTGGTGAAGAAGGCGCACTTGCTTGTCAAATTGCACGAAGAAAAAATATATATGATGTGTTTAAGGAATACAACGGTCGAAAATTGTAGCTTTGTAGTTCCTTTACACTAAAGGAGATTTGCACCTTTTGTGTTTGATGGAGCCAATAAAACAAATGTTTGGAAATACAACCAAAAGATACACATCCTGACTTTCGCTATGTTCTATTCGACTTATCCTGTTTAAATTTATCTGAAATAAACTTATTTACATATAAAAACAATCGAAAAAAACAATTTATTTTTTCTAAACCTATATTATCTGAACTTAGACTCCGTTCTATTTAACTTATTTGGTCTGAATTGAACTTATCTGGACTTATTTCATCTGAAAACACTTATTTTGTATGAAATAAACTTAGTTGTGTGTGAAAATGTTAGAAAAAAATTATTGTTTTCCTAAATTATCTAAACTTATTTTGTTTGAAATAAGTTGAACTTATTTTGTTTTGTTTGAAATAGGTCGAACAGAACATAATCTTAAATGAACTTATTTTGTTTGAAATAAGTCGAACAGAACAGAGTCTTAAATGAACTTATTTTGTTTGAAATAAGTCGAACAGAACAGAGTATTAAATTAACTTATTTTATCTAAAATAAGTTGAATAAAAGAGAGCCTAACATCATGCAATACATTGATTCAAAGTCATAGGTATCGAGAATTTGCTCACAATAACCCGAACGTATAATGATCATATAAACACCATGTTACATGTACCAGTGTACCACCATATGTTACTAATTAATCCGGCCTACAAGTGTACAACCTTTACACAATATGTACATGAACTCCCTTCAATTAAATCTTGTTAGATTAATGATGCACATTAATTAATTACAGATCTGATGCATTCAGCTAATGAATGTACATTCCATTGTTAACGTACGGGATTACCTCCAAAGACAGGACGCATGACTGAATTATCAAATTTCCGCCAATAAAAATGGATGGTGCTACTTGGGGTTGTTATAAACGTTCGCAGGATGCTTCGACGAGCTAGATTACATGTCATGTTCACTTTTGAATCTTTTCCATTGCTGAACAACGGTAGACCTAAGTCTCCTAACAACGTTGTCATAGATGTTGTTGGTTCGGGAGATTCATTATTGTTGTCTACTTTCCTTGAAGAAGGTAGCAAAACCCAAACCAGGGGCTTAGTCAACATGCCAAACACCTGAGAATGTCAAACTTCGATCAATTTAGGATGGAAACTCAAGTGGCATTACAAAAGGAATAATCAATTGTTACATTAAAAAAAAAAAAAAGACGGTTTTCGGTATAAAATGCTTAAATATGTTGAAATTACCAAAATACAATCCTTTTAACATAATTTTTAATTTACCGTCTATGCAACAAGCAAATCCGTTTTTATTTTTATTTATTATTATTGGTAAGTACAATTGGCGGTTTATAAATTATTTGGTGGACAATATTCCACTTTACTTGTCATGTAGTAACCAAAGGAAACCGTCAACTGAATTGATAGTTTTGTCATAGATCGCATTGGTATTTCATCGTTGAATCTGGGAAAAAAAATGTATTCTTTTAACATAATTGATGACGTGGACGGTAGATTGAGAATTATGTTAAAAAAGGGAGATGATACACATACCTCAGGGGTAGGGGTATGCAGGACCCACATACCCTGGTCTTTTATTGGTCCAAGTCAACTTAAGGAAATTTCATTTTGAAGGAAGATGGGTTTATTTGGGGGTGAGACCAATAATAAACCAATCAAAAAATAGGGTATCTAAGAGCCCACATACCCCGAGACATGTGTAGCCTTTGCATTTTAAGGGGCGTGTTTTGGAAATTTGGACTTGTTTAAGCATTTTATATGGAAATCCCTTAATATATATGGATGCAATCGACCAGCGACAAATATATAATGAGGGTAGAAATTGTTACCAGCGTACTGAAAATAACTACAGTTATTGTGCTTGTAATGAGCATAGCGTTCTCGCGCTTCTGAGTTAGGGCAGATGTTGTAAACTGCAGTGTTGTGATATAGCAAAGTCAACCACCAAACAACAGCACGATGAAGAGAGGCGAAGAATTATTCCCTCATATTTATGGGAAATTGATACAAAGTGAAGTTTGATGAATTTTTCCATTATTATCGTAAGGAAAGTAGGTAGCTAAGAATGAAGAGTTTGGTTTATACCTGATGATAAGCAAGTGCCAAGGACACAGATCCTCGTATCAGACCAGCCCACCATATGAGAATCTGTAAAGAGTTATAAGACCATTAATGGAGTCAATCAAGCATCTGAGGCTGTGTTTGGGTGGTAACATCACATGAAAAAACCAGGAATATAAGTTGTTACCTGGTGTCTAAACCCTATCTTCTCAGCTGCACCCCTTCTTGTAAGACTAGCAAGGAAAGATAGGGGGAAAACAAATGCTGCTCGACTAACCAGTACAAGCCCTAGTAGACTTGCACTCACTCGAACACATGTACCAAGGCTGCATTATAAACAAATTTTAAAAAAATTAAATTGTTTATAAACATATATATATATATATATATATATCCATGTCTTCAAATGAAAGGTTACCTATGGAGGACGAATCTCCATCTCTCAACATCCAAGGCATCCATACCAACATACAGGAATATGAATGTTTCTGCAACAAATGACATTGCAGCTATACCATGCCTGCAAATCGTAGTAGAGAAAACATAATTAAGCATGAAGCTAGAATGATGCAAATCATTAGGTTGAAGGTTGAAGGTTGAAGGTTGACATACTTAATGGAAACTCTAGAATTTGCAGTGACGTTATGCCAGGCATAGTGTGACATGATTATCCCACAAACGAACGATGAAAGAATGCCGCTTAGATTGAAGAGCTGTCAGAGTCAACAAACTTGCAAATATTAGAATTAATTTCCCTATACTTAATATGTGTATATGATCATGTATGAGAAAGACTTACTATAGCCATCATGTAGGAAAGGTAAGCCATCAGAAACATAACAGCAATTTCACGATCACTCGAGTGCCTGATGTTTACCAATTTTCACAAGTTTAGCAGCAGTACGTTCATGTAGCAAAAAATCAAGTCAGAAGTAATGAAAATAAAACAATGACCAAACATGAAAACCAATACTTACCTGCCAAAGCACATTTTTTTTGTTACATATGCACAAACCAATCCAATCTGCACAGGAATTGATAAAGGACAAAATTCAACTTCTGAACTCAAATAGCAAACCTTTCATAAACATAAACCATGCAATTAATGCCGCGCTTAATCATTTAAAGAGGGGACTAATGGGAAAGTGATATAGCTAGAGAGAAACTTACAATGACACCAAGGAAGGTACTAGCAACAAATAAATAGACTAAATCTCCAACAAACTGTCGTGCAACAGTCGAGCCAACGACAGTAGTAGTAAGTTTAAATTTCTGGATGACATTGAAGAGTACAACTGATGTTGCATCATTCACCACACTTTCTCCAAAGACTAGGCTATACACTAAGGGTGTCTCCTCTTGCTTAAGCACCTGCATTAACATAATGAACTGTGTTAAAATAATGTATGATTTATCAGAAAAAAGATGCAAACCTTAAAGAAGTTGATGAAACCTGTAAGATGGAAACAGAATCTGTAGCTGCAAATATTACTCCGATTGCTGTAATGTATTCAACCAATTTCAGCAAATTAGTTACAGACGATACTACATATATATGCTAAATTGCAGAATAAAAATGAACACATAGGAAAGGGAGAAAAATATTACCAAGAAAATCCCCAAAGTCTAGGAAGCCAACGTCCAGGTGTTTAAACAACTGCTGAGCACCTGAGTCATATTATAAAAATAAAAAATTATCAGAGCCAAGGAAAGAAAAGTTTAGAATTATACCATAAGATAAAAATATAAGACGAGCTACTTGCGATAAAAAAAAAACCTTGTGATATGACGATAAAAGATATCAAAGTGCCAATTGCACCAAGTAACATGATTGTCGTGAAGTTGTGGAAGAACTGCTTCTTTTCAACCTTGAAGCTATAACAAACAAGCAACAAGCATTAGAACATTCTATAATAAGTGCAACAAAATTAAGTAAGAAACCATCAAATTGTAAGCTGCATATACTTGTTTTTTTTTTTTTTTTTATGCAAATGAGCCACAAGGACAATGCATGTAAATTATAAATAGGGAAGGAGATTCAATCCGTATAAAAACTATTAGTCTTAACCATTGAGGCAAGACATCATTGGTGACTTTACCTACTTGTTGCCGCTTTGACACCTCCTTTCAGGCGGGGATTAGAAAAGGTAAACGGACAAATTAATCAAAATAAATTTGAACACACTCATCCCTTTTACTAGTGTTCAATTCAATTTAATTAATTTGTCCGATTATTTCTTTTTTTTTTAATTACGGTTATTTTAATATCTGTTCATTTTCGATTGAGCCAAGATTTATTTGTTCTTTTAGTTGTGGGATGTAATGGACTAAATCAAAGTTGCTCTTAAAACCTTTATGGGGAAGATTCGTCCCGTTATCGCTTTTGGATCAATTGGAAATAACCTCTCTACATCATGGGGAGACTCTTTGAGGCAATGGGTAATGATAATGATAATGATAAAGAATGTTAAAAATATCCCTTGTTAAATCATTACAGAAATATTTATGTCGCGAAAAATATTAATCTTTGTAGTGAAATAAACAAGATTGCTAAGGACTAGTTTAACATCAAGAGGAATACAATCTTTGTCCCTAATGTAGACCAAAAACTCTATGACAATTAAACGACTACGATTTAGTTATCGGTCGTGACAGTGCTGGCTTAAATTACACTACTAATAGCGATTTTATTTTACATATCAAAATCCGGGCAAACGGAAACCAACTAATTATATACATTCAACGTTTTTTTATGGGAAAATAATTATAAACATTCAACTTAAATTTAATTAAAAATTAAAAATTAATAAGAACGAACATACCCAGCATTGAATATAATAGGAGGAAGAACATAATTGAAAAAGAGTTGCTCATCGAACTTGAAAAGTAGCGAACTTGTTCCTTTGGAAAGGTACAATATGATTGCTCCCGTGCTAAAACCCTACACATATGATCGTTAATCACACAATTAACAACCAAAAAAATCATTAATTTACCTAAAAAATTATCATTACACGAAATAGAGAGGAAATTACGATAACAAGGTCGATAATTGTGCTGCTAATCCATCGTGTTTTCTCCAGAAGATGACCAATCAAAATGCAAATACAAAGCAAAACTACAAACAACGAAATTGCATGAACGGAGGCTAGATTAGCCTCCAAAACCATAATTAATTTTTTATGGTTTAAATTTCTAATCAAGTTTAATTTAAGTTTTTAAACTTCTAATGAAGTTTAATCTAAGTGAACTTCTAAATTTCTAATGATGTTTAAGATTTTCCCGTAAAATATAGTGATTCAAGGTGAGCAAAGAACTTGAGTTTAGTACAAACTCCCATTATATTTTTATTTTATTGTATTAAGCGCTACCAAATATTATTATTGTTTTTTTTTTTGTTTTTTAACATTGATTAAAAGTTTTATATTAACTGAAAAAACAATATAGCAGATAAATTAATATAACGACAACCACAAATTCATAATTACACTTATTGTAAAGCGGATGTAAGAAATCCTCTAAGAAGGGAAATCTCACATCTTGAGCCAACCCTAATTCTTAAGCGGATGTAAAGTTGTCAAAATGTTTTAAAGTTACCTAATATACTACATATGAAAACGTCATTTATAATGATAACGGAAAATATTGATTAATCTTGACATATACGTACGAGTAATAACGAAGATTATTAGAGCATCTCCAACGTTGCTAAATTAGTTTGTCATGTCACGTAATATTTCCAGCTATTTCCTGATTTGTACCCTACTAGTTAGCTAGTAACTTGAATTTAATTTTATCGTACTTGTCCGCCAATATTTTAAATTTAATTTAAACGACAAAATAAGCTAAAGACAAACGCTAAAGGATAAAATCAATTTTTTTGGAAAATGGCATCAGTTTTTGAAAAATGGCATCTATGTTTGAAAAATGCATTTGTTCTTTGAAAAATGGCACCTGTTTTAATTCTTGTCTTATCCCTATTTTATCGTTTAATGGGGTGAGATGTATTTGTTAAATACATCTTCTGATATGACGCACGCTGCCCTCTAACTTGTGTCCTTTAATCCTATTAGTGTGCCACTTCTCTAATTGACTGACACTTGTATTTGGATAACCACGTCACTTATACCTTGTAATCTTGGATACTCCACATAGGAAATAACTTTGAAAGGATGCCATTCCGGATGTTAAATATATCCTTTACACAACAAAAACAATTGTTTGGCTTTAGAGTGTACTTCTCTCTGGCCACACTTTCAAAAACTTTACAATCTAGAAACCCCCTTAACTTTTACACCAAGGTTAGCATGGACATCTTTAATTCCTTTCTTTCAACCCCCTACAAGGGAATTGAGTTTCAAGCTTTTAGCACAGACTTGACAATACATGACAGTCCAAATAAGATAATACACTTACCATTATCAACTCCTCGCGTGCATCCTTCCTGTCAATTGCTCAATGCAATAATCTCTCAACTTACTCAACAATTACAAGAACAATTTACGTAAATAATAAAGTGAGTCTTTGATTAATGGAAGAAGACAAATTAGAGACAATGTTGTTTACAAAATTAACAGCTTTGTGACTTTAGACAAAACTCTCCAAAACACAAAATAAATCACACAATACTTTCCCTCCCTTTCTCCTCTCTACTTATTCACTAGAGTTGCTGCCAAGTACTCTTCATTAATTGCTATTATTGTCAGTGTCTTCTTGTGTCTTTGACAGGCTAAATCGCACTCCTATCAAAGATAAACCTAACGTTCACCAACTAAAAATATAGCAAGGGAAGCAGGGATCGTATCCACAGGGAAACAATGTTCTTTCTACTATTAATTAACTAATCTAGACTACTGGTAACAAAGAATTGGATTGGTTTGTATATTAAGCTAAGGCAAATAATCAAACTGGAATATAACAATATTAAGGGAATCTAGGGCAGCGGTTCACCACAAATGCAGACCGGGATTGGACAACGGACAATAACAATTAATTAACAATCATAACTAGGAAAACATGCATCTCTCGAATCTTATGAATTCCTTAGGACAGAACAACTAGCGGGCTCTCGCTACGTACTAGAAATAATTCCTATCTAATAGCCACAGACCAAAAACATCAGATTTATACCTCTCGGCGCATAATCTAAGGTTAATCAAACTCAAATCAAAATAGTCCGGCCGAACAGAATTGACGAGCAATAATAATAAGCTATAGAAATTATAATCAATCAATCAAATAATCAAGTCCACATATAATCCCAATCATGCATTCATGGATCCCCTAAACCCTAGAAATTAAACTACTCACTCATGATAACTAATAACAAAGCGATTAACATAATGGAAAACATGATCAAAGCAATAGAATAAATTAAAGTAAGAAACAATACCTAATTCTCCAACAATGGAAATTGAAAGCTTGTGTTTTTATATCAATCGAACTAAGTGTTTGAATTAATGTAGAGAGGAAATAAAACTTAGAAAAATAAACTAAGGGTTTAGTGCTGGAAAATAAGATGTCCCTAAAAAATAAAACAGGTTTGCTTAAATAGTTTTGCCAAAATAAGGCCTAAAAACGGAATTAAAAACGCGAAAAACTGCTGGAGGTTGGCGTCGCCCGATCGGGCGAATCACTCGATAGTCGGCCCGATCGGGCCAAAATCCGCCCGATCGGGCGGATTGCGAAATCTCCACAAAGCCTCCAGATTGACCGCCCGATCCGGATCGGGCGAGCTGCGCCCGATCGGGCGCGCGTGGATGAACTTGGCTTGCTTATACTTCCGCCCGATGGTTGCATTTCGCCCTCAGCTTCCAGGGCGATTTGCAATCTTCAAGGTATGTCGCCCGTATCACCAAGTCTATCTCCCGGGGCTCAACCATAAGCATCTAAGGCTCCCGAAAGTCGACGATGGAGGTCCCGAACTTCTCGGACTCATATAGTGGCCTTGATCAACAATGAAACGGGTCTAAAACGACCAATTTCTCATAATCAAACCTGAAACTCAAGGCACACTCAATAACACACATTAGTACTAGAAACGGCTCCTAAGAGCACGTTTGATACATAAAATTACTAAGGGACGGGGGTAAAAAACTCTATATAAAACGCATATATCAAACTCCCCCAAGCTAGATCTTTGCTTGCCCCTAAGCAAAGAAATCATCGATGAATACATAAATCAACTTCACCCCAAACACATCTTAAAACAATGGATACGATTCAAGGCAAAATCCAACAAGCATGCATCAATGTCAACCAATCAAATCCATCCAACCGCTAATCCGCCTTAACAATCGTCACGCAAAGCGAACCAAAAATGCACATTGGAATTCAAGACTAGTGCTCACATACTCGTCACTCATTTATGTGGCGGATAAAAGATGTACCAGTTCGCTCTCCTCCCAACATATAAGTGAACAATGCCCTCCCAAACTCACAACACTCGTGTGTCTAGAAAAACATACACTCAACCTAATAGTCGACTCGAAATGTGTCATGTCATAACTTGCATTGATAAACAACTACTTTCACATTAATACAACTCTATGCACAAAGGTCGGAAGGTCTTTCAAGCTTGTAATGTTAGGCTTAGGTAAGGGTGCGGTAAATTTGGGTAAAATGTGAGCTTAAAGCCTTGGCTTTGGGGAGCATAAATCCTAGCAAAACCATGGTCAACCACAAATGATGACCGCAACCACAACTTCCCACTCAACACATGATGAAACAACAAACAAACCACACTATACTTTCTTGCCTTTCTTTCACAATTAAAATCAATCACTCATAAAGATAAGAAATTACAATACTTGAGTGAAACAATGCTTTGAATTTTCTTGAGAATAACGATTTTTCCTTCTTTTTTTTTTTTCTTGCTCAATCTCTTTTTTTTTTTCTTTTTTTTTTTTTTTTTTTTTTGGAACCTTCACACGATTTTTTTTTCTTTTATTCTCCTCATCTCATTCATTCTTTCATTTCATTTTTTTCAACAACAATCATGATAAGAAGAATTTCCCTTTTCAATACTCAATATGCTCAAAATGTACCACACTGCAACTCCCTCACCTCACTACTATTAGCTCCCCCAAGCTAGGCTTGGGACTAGTAACCAATGGGGAATTTACGGGCTTGTAATGTGGTTAGTCACCGAATAAATGGCACAGGCACAACATGGGTAGAAAAAGAGGGAACAAACGTATCTAATTTCATCTGAAGGCTACCTAAATAGAAAAATGCCTTCGTCCTCCACAATGTGCATGTATATGAGTCATAAAACATTACTAATAGTTGCAAACCAATACTCAAAATCAACGGCACACCAGGAAGCTATCACACATCCTAACCAAGTCAACTAGTCAAGCACCAAGTCCACAAGTAGTTGGTCAGAGTTGACTCATGTCAAGGCATCAAAGTAATCGGATCTCAAATCATGGTTAACAAATCAACAATGCTCGTCATCAAAAACCAAGAATCAAAACAGTTTACAATCAAGGGGCACAGGGAAGCATGGTTTTGTATTCAAGAAAGCATTAAACACACCAAAATAAACACACCAAAATAAAGAAATGCAATAATAAAAGAAAGACATACCTACAATGTACAAGTAGTGTGAACCCCCCCCCCCCCAAACCAAATTAGACAATGTCCTCATTGGCTCAAGGGTATCGAACCTCATCATCAACATCATCTCGGCATCACTGATGGCCTTGGCCATCATCACCATCATCATCACCATCATCTCGGCCAGCATGCCCACTAGGACCCGCTCCCCACCCTCCGTACTGGGTGGGTGTGAAGGTGCCCATAGAACCCGGAGCTCCATATCCCTCCGCGGGATAGGTAAACCAGGTAGGGTGCTCGTAATCTGGGGCAATATAGCCCTGCCTGGCATACTGATCATAAAATGGGAACATGGTCCTCAAAATGTACCACACTGACCCCTGATCCTCATGAACTACCGGGCCACTCTGGGGCCTCCCCGTGTCTCGACGCCCCCTCCTGAAGTAGGTGCGAGGCTCTGGCTGGTACTGATGGGGCTCTGGCTGAGGGTCAGGCTGAGGCTGGGGGTCAGGCTGAGGCTCTTGCTCAAATCCAACAAATAGATAATGAGCCTGACCGGGTCTGAAACTAGTGCGGCCCTGAGGGTCGGGCAAGGTGAAAAGCCTGTTTCCCTCGAACATCCAGTACATGGCTCCCGGCCTAAATAACCCATGCTCCCCCTGTAGCCTACAGAGTCCAGCAAAATAAGCCAAATCAAGCAAGTTGCTACCCAGAACTGGAATCTGGTTAGCCTCAGTAAAATTGGCCGTGGCCATGGCTATGTGGGTGATCAACCCACCAATGGTAATCTTGGTAGTATGTGTGGATGTGGCTATGGAGTAAAATTGAGAGGCCATGTGATGTGCAAGGTTCATTTTGTAGCTCTCCTCTCCTTCGGAAACGTAGCCACCTAAGATCTCTAGCTCCGTACTCCTAATATTCTGGGTCTCATCCCTACCAAAGATCGTAAAACCAAGAAACCTGTAGAAGACAATGGGTACCGGGTGTTGAATCTTGGAAGCATGCAAATGTTGCATACTCCCGGGATTCGCATTGCCCGTAAGCTTTCCCCACATGGTGCAGTTATTGTGAGTCTCCTTGGGTTTCCTACTATATGTGGTAGACAATCCAAAAATCCTACCAAAATCAGATAAGCTCATGGTGTAGGTCCGGTTCATCACACGAAATTGAACCGATGACACGGTTCGATAACCATCCCTACGAACATTAAAACTACTCAAGAATTCTAGAGTCAACCGCCTAAATGTGAGACGGAGCAAACCATACATGCTACTCATACCAACACCAACAAAAACACGTTTTACATCACGCTCAATTCCCATATCATGCAATGATTTTTGACATATAAAGCGAGTAGGGATTACCTCCCTCAATTTGAGGTGCATGAATCGTGCTCGTTGCTCCTCCGTAATAAAGATGACATCCGGAAAATCCGTGTCGGGCTCGAATTGCGGTGGTGGAGGTGGTGGTGTCGGTTCCCGAGCTCGGCTTGTGGAAGCCTCATGTTGATTTCTTGGTACCCTCGTGCATTTTCTTTGTGGTCTATTTGCCATTGATGAAAAATCTGAATTTTTGAGTTTTTTGAGCTTTTTGGGTGAATTTGGGGATTTTGTGGGGATGAGAGAAAACTTAAATCGGTTAGGTGTAGGTTGTAGAGGATGATGAGAGGATGATTTTGATGAAAGAATTGTTGAATTTGGTGGAGATTTGAGGGAGATATGGTGGTTTGAAGTTTTTGGAAGTTGGGGTTTAATGGAGGAGTGAGAGAAAGTTAGGTTGAAGATGAAGAGGAAGTGAAGAAAGATTGGGGAAATCGTGAGTTTATCGCTGAAATCGCGTCTCGCCCGATCGGGCGACTTTCCGCCCGATCGGGCGGGATGCGATCCTTTTCTTTGCATGCGTGCGCGCCCGATCGGGCGCACCTCGCCCGATCCGGATCGGGAGATTTGCGAAAGCTCATTTTCTTGACTTTTTCCTGCCCAGAATCATCCTTGACTTTTCACCCGATCGAGCATTCCACTCGCTGGACCGCCCGATCGGGCATGCTGCGCCCGATCGGGCGGAAATAAACTGCAAGAAACTCATCCGTGCGCGCCCGATCGGGCGCACCTCGCCCGATTCGGATCGGGCGGTTTGCAGCGTGCTTGGCCTTGTGCGTAATTTCACTTTCTCGAACTTGGAGCTTTAGGCCTGTACATTATTAAACACCCAAACAGCGTAATGCCCTCTTCTCGCCTCACTAACACTAAAAATAATACTTAAACACACGTAGGTAATGGAAAATACTAACTAAACACACAAAAATTAGAATCAACAATCAAACTTATACTACTAAGGCAATAAATGGATAATGAAATACTCATCCCCTATGAGATTGATGTAATGTCCCCATTACACAATCTCCGTTTATGCGCAGACAATGGACATGAAAGGGATGAGAGCCACGACAGCTCATCGAATGGGGGCACCAAAGATGGTGCCATCTGGTGTCACATCGATTACCTTGGATGAGCTGTGTGGTGCGGGAAGTGACAGATCACGACCCCGATCACGAATACGATGTCCACCGTTTACAGAACTTTCGGCCCTTTGGGTCGTGGCATCATCAATCCGTCCCTTCTTTCGAACCCATGCCGAAGAGTGCATACTCCGATCACCTCCACCTGCAAGATAATTTGAAACATGTGCTTTTTCCGAGGAGTTATTAGAGTTAGTATGAGTCAATTCGGTATTAAAATAATCATTAGAAACATTGACTCCAAAACATGACTCTTCTACCATAGGGTTCTTAGCAACATGGGTTAAATTGAAAGTAACCTTATCATCCCCCACATTTAAGGTCAGCTTGCCATTTTTGACATCTATGATTGGCCCCGTAGTGTGTAAGAAAGGCCGACCTAAAATAATAGGAATTTGCCTATCCTCTTCCATGTCTAAAACAACAAAATCAACAGGAATAAAGAATTTACCTACTCTAACAGGCACATCTTCTAAGACACCTAGGGGGTATTTTACAGATCTATCGGCCATTTGCAGAGTTATGTTGGTAACTTTTAAATCACCCATGTTCAACTTAGTACATACAGACAGGGGCATGACACTAACACTGGCACCTAAATCACATAAGGCTTTGTCAATAAAAAGGTTGCCAATATTACACGGGATAGAGAAACTCCCGGGGTCCTTCAACTTGGGTGGAGACTTATTTTGTAGTAAGGCACTGCACTCCTCAGTAAATGCAACAGTCTCCACCTCACTAAATTCTCTCTTCCTAGTCAAGATGTCTTTCATATATTTAGCATATGCAGGTACTTGAGTAATTAATTCAGTGAAAGGGACTGTTACCTGCAGATTCTTTACCACTTCTAAGAACTTACCAAACTGCTTGTCTAGCTTGTTCTTTAGCTGACGATGAGGGAAGGGAAGTTTGATAGGTGGAACTTGTATCTCAACTTTCTTCTCAACCCCTGTGTCAGCTTCCTTATCCTTGACCACCTTCTCACTTTCTCCTGGCACAGCACCACTAACAGATACTTCAACCCCTTCCTCTATAGTCATAGGTGGCCCATCATATTCATATCCACTCCGCAGAGTGACAGCATTTACAGACTCTCTGGTCACAGGCTGTGAAGGGAGTTGACCTTTGGGTCTCTCTGCAAGAGCGGTAGCCATTTGTGCCAACTGTTTATCCATGATCTTGTTATGAGCAGTGAGGGCATCGATTTTGGCATCCTTTTCGCTTAGAGATCTCTGCAATTCCAACATCATATTCCTCATCTCTACAAGCATGGGATCAGGTTGTGTGGGTTGAGGTTGTGGTGGTAAGCCAGGTGATCCACTAGGTTGCGAGTTGTAGTTACTCCGCGGTTGGTAGGGTTGTTGTGGTGGTGGAGGGTGTTGAATCTGGTGGGGGTTCTGAACATTAGTACTCCTATATGATAATAGGGGGTTGTTTTTATACCCCTCATTGTATGAGTTGGAATACGAATTGTTCTGCTTGTAGGACTGGAATGCATTGCATTGTTCGATGGAGCTCCGGCATACCTGTGCATAATGGCCTTGCATCCCACAACTATTACAGACATTAGCAGATTGGGCACTCATTGCAGCGACACTAGCATGTTGGGTGGATTGGGAAGATGCGATCTGTATATTGTCGAGCTTGTGATGTAGGGCAGTTAGCTGAGCAGTAAGCTGTTCAATAGAATTCATCTCATGCTTAACACCTCGGTCGGCAAAACCTCTAGGATTCCCATATTGGGCACTATGGATGGCCATCTCCTCAATCACCTCCAAAGCTCTAGGCACCTCCAGTTGCATAAATCTCCCTCTGGCAGCTGAATCTAAAAGACACCTAGACTCATTACCCAGACCATTGTAAAACTGCTAAACCAGGAACCAGTCATCCAAACCATGGTGTGGGCACTCTCTTTGCAAGTCCTTGAATCTCTCCCAGACTTCGAACAAACTCTCATCTACTTGTTGAGAGATACCTAATATCTGACCCCTCAGACGAGCTGTCTTCTCAGGTGGGAAATATTTAACATAGAATGCAAGGGCCAAAGAATTCCAATTGGTGATTTTCATAGCTGCGCGGTTGAGACTGTTAATCCATAGCTTGGCCTTCCCACTCAATGAAAATGGAAAGAGTATCTCCATAGTCTGCTCCGGTGTTAAATTCTTCTGCTTAATGGTGGCACAATACTGAATGAAAGACTGAATGTGGAGATTGGGATCTTCACCCTTTTCCCCACCGAATTGGTGTCTCTCGATCATGTTTATCAGTTGGGGTTCAATCTTGAAATTCTCGACCGCAATGGAAGGCATGATTGCCTTGGGAAGCATAGACAGACTTGGTTTTGAATAGTCTGTAAGCCTTGGCACAAGTGGGGGTGGTGGTGCTTGGTCACCCATCTCTGAATCTGTACGGAATAGATTGCTTATCAGATAGTGGGATTCAGAGTCAGAATAGTCTCTCAACAGTTCAACGAATCTACGCCGTCTACGAAAGGTCCGTTCAGGTTCAGGATCGAACGAAGTCAGATCGCTGGTATGGACAGTCCTGGGCATAAACAAGCAAGAACTAGAAAACAGTCGTGAGATCTGGTCTCAAGGAACGGGAGTCCCTTGAGAAGTGACAAACAATAATCTAGAAAAACAATTAATAACAGAACATAAAACCGTTTCCCCGGCAACGGCGCCAAAATTTGACAGGCTAAATCGCACTCCTATCAAAGATAAACCTAACGTTCACCAACTAAAAATATAGCAAGGGAAGCAGGGATCGTATCCACAGGGAAACAATGTTCTTTCTACTATTAATTAACTAATCTAGACTACTGGTAACAAAGAATTGGATTGGTTTGTATATTAAGCTAAGGCAAATAATCAAACTGGAATATAACAATATTAAGGGAATCTAGGGCAGCGGTTCACCACAAATGCAGACCGGGATTGGACAACGGACAATAACAATTAATTAACAATCATAACTAGGAAAACATGCATCTCTCGAATCTTATGAATTCCTTAGGACAGAACAACTAGCGGGCTCTCGCTACGTACTAGAAATAATTCCTATCTAATAGCCACAGACCAAAAACATCAGATTTATACCTCTCGGCGCATAATCTAAGGTTAATCAAACTCAAATCAAAATAGTCCGGCCGAATAGAATTGACGAGCAATAATAATAAGCTATAGAAATTATAATCAATCAATCAAATAATCAAGTCCACATATAATCCCAATCATGCATTCATGGATCCCCTAAACCCTAGAAATTAAACTACTCACTCATGATAACTAATAACAAAGCGATTAACATAATGGAAAACATGATCAAAGCAATAGAATAAATTAAAGTAAGAAACAATACCTAATTCTCCAACAATGGAAATTGAAAGCTTGTGTTTTTATATCAATCGAACTAAGTGTTTGAATTAATGTAGAGAGGAAATAAAACTTAGAAAAATAAACTAAGGGTTTAGTGCTGGAAAATAAGATGTCCCTAAAAAATAAAACAAGTTTTCTTAAATAGTTTTGCCAAAATAAGGCCTAAAAACGGAATTAAAAACGCGAAAAACTGCTGGAGGTTGGCGTCGCCCGATCGGGCGACGCTTCGCCCGATCGGGCGAATCACTCGATAGTCGGCCCGATCGGGCCAAAATCCGCCCGATCGGGCGGATTGCGAAATCTCCACAAAGCCTCCAGATTGACCGCCCGATCCGGATCGGGCGAGCTGCGCCCGATCGGGCGCGCGTGGATGAACTTGGCTTGCTTATACTTCCGCCCGATGGTTGCATTTCGCCCTCAGCTTCCAGGGCAATTTGCAATCTTCAAGGTATGTCGCCCGTATCACCAAGTCTAACTCCCGGGGCTCAACCATAAGCATCTAAGGCTCCCGAAAGTCGACGATGGAGGTCCCGAACTTCTCGGACTCATATAGTGGCCTTGATCAACAATGAAACGGGTCTAAAACGACCAATTTCTCATAATCAAACCTGAAACTCAAGGCACACTCAATAACACACATTAGTACTAGAAACGGCTCCTAAGAGCACGTTTGATACATAAAATTACTAAGGGACGGGGGTAAAAAACTCTATATAAAACGCATATATCAGTCTTCGGTTGTAGACAAGGTGCACAGGTAGTTGGTTAGGGTTCATCACACTCAATCTGCAACTCTTCACGCTTGCCTCTGATCATTCTCTTTCTCCAGATCAATGATTCTCTTCTGGAGTGCCACTTTTTCCCTCTGGAAATCACAATGAAGGAACCATGTATGAGACAAATAAGCACAGTAGGAACTCATTACATGATTGATCTACAAGAGCATATAGATGTGAGTTGGAGTATTTACCTCATGCTTCTCAACAAGTTCTAGTACTTTCTGTTCTAATTGATGTTGTTCCTGTGTTGCTAACTCATTCTGAAAACACAAATAACTAATATTATAATAATTGAAAAATGAAAGAATGCTTCAAAAGTAGGCAATTCAAGAAGAAATGCATTCCATGACTAGGTAACAGTGTTCAGTGTTGAGTGTTCAGTAACCAGGGGAGAAAAAGGCTTCTGAATTTAATTACTATCACATAGATAACATTGAAGCCATTGATTTTAAGTCTCAACTTACTAGTGATGCAACCAAAAGAAGAAGTAGAAGAATTAAGTACCAATTTCCTCTGTTGTTGAAGCTTGATTATTTTGTCTTCAAAATCAGCTTCGCGTCTTTCAGACAATTTTTCATGTTTTTCTAGCTCATATATCTGTGATCTTAGTTTGCGCATAAAGTTCTCATGTTCACTTAGTATCTTCTCTTTGTCATCAACAATCTGTTTCCACATCCTTTCCATCTCTGCTCAAGAAAGAAAGAAACAACAAATTTCTCTTTTACTTAAAAGCACAAATCGTAGGTTTTGCCAAAACTGATAGGAAAGAAATAAAATTTTAATCTACCTGTATTGAAAGTGTGCGTCATTTTATCAGTTTCTTTCATCACCTCCTCTAAAGAAGCACATGTCTCACTGAGGACTTCTATTTTTTGCTTGTCTTTTACGTGAATGGACTGGTTGACGCTTGAAAATAGGCTTTTTTCCATCGATTCTTCATTTTTAATAATAGAAAAGGTCCTGAGATCGCCATTGTCACGCAAATGCTTTCCCCAAAGATTGTTAACCATTTCTGTTTTTTGCTTGTCTTTTACTTGAATGGTCTGGTCAAGGCTTGAAGATGGGACTTTTTCCATCCATTCTTTTTCATTTTTAATATCAGCAAAGGTCTTGAGATTGCCATTGTCACGCAAATGCTTTCCCAAAGGACTGTTGGAGATGTAGTCTTCCTCCCTTGCCAACCATCCAAAAAGTTTATCTCCACGAGCCTTTGTTGAGTACCAATCTCTTCTTCCTTGGCCATTTAACTCAAAGTCTTTCTCAAATAATCTTGCATTCTTAAATCCCATAATATCTTTACCAAAATTCACGACAGTAAACCCAGTGTGACCTTGAGGACTCCACAAAGTAATCACCTTCCAAGGGTCAAGACCGTTTACAACAGTTTCACCTAGCAACTTGTTTCCACTCTTTCCAACATAAACTCCATTTTCAAGCTCAACAGGGAAATTAGCCACAATGCCTTTCCATGGCCAGACAAATTTCTCAGTGTCTTCGTAGTCATTGGCTCGTGAAATGCTTCTTCCATAAGGTGTTGATGATACCAGTGTACTGTATTCATCATCACGCATCATCTTTGCACTGTAAACACTGTCAACATAGAACAGTCAGTTACCTCAGAACCATAAGATTTGGAATAATACAAGTAACCATGAAGCATACAAGTTTAAGAAATATTCGAGTAATAAATTTCATTTGTTCATTGATCACACATTTTCTACAATTGTAAAGCACACCACTTAATCAGCTTAATATGTAACATATGCACTGTAAACACTGTCAACATTTGTTTCCAATTGTAAGCAGAACTAACAGGACATAAACCCTTGAACGAAAAAATGATTGTTCACCAAACAAAAGTTTCACTGAAACTCACAGAAACTAAACATCATACTACAATATAACACACAAATACTATCAAAATACAATAAACATATTGACATGTACTACTAACTACTCCCTCCGTTCCTAAAAAATCTTCTCATTTCCCTTAATTGGGTACATTTTGTATAGTTGATATCTCTAATTACATGTTTAGTAAAAGTTACAAAATTTTGATATTGTTAAAGTATTCATTGAGATTAATCAAACAAGACTAGTCATGACTATGTTTATTCTTATACTGCATGTTGGAAAGAACTTAGTGGACCATAGAGATCGAGTACATAAATTGTCAGATTAATCACCAACACGAACATAAGTTTACTCTTGCAGTAGATCGTACAACAAAATGTCTTAAACATAGACCATTAAACCTAACACAGAGTACATAAGAAACATATAGTTTTTCGCCTGAAAAGATGAAAATTGCAGACTAGCAAGGCAGCTTATACCTTTCTCGACATTATCGGGTCAAATGAATCACTATCATGAAGTGCTGCAATGCTTGTATTGGAAGCACTAATTCAACTTACTAACAGTGACACAAAAAGTTGAAGCTCGTTAAACATGAAAATTACTGACAAATCAAGAGGAGGAAAACAATTCTCCACATTTTTGCAACAAAAAACAAAATAGAAAATAACTCTTCAATTATAAAATTCACTAATAACCAAACATGCATTTAAGAAAAATCTAATCCAAAGAAAGCAAAGCATCTATAATTAGGAAGTGAAAAAAATCACAAACAAAAACTTAATTTAATCTGCACCCACGTCTCCGTTTACAGCATGGTAACAAAACCCATGTAAGAATTGAACCAAATAAATCAAATTACAAGAATCTCATAACAATAACAATAAAAAAAATTACAAAAACCTTCATCACTACGCGAAAATGTATGATAAAAGAAATGATTCTTGTAACAAAAATCGAAAATGTATGGAAAAACTAAAACCCTACAAAACCAAATAAGAAAATGGGCAAAGGTTAGAATCCAGAAATCTCACCAGTGCGATTTAAACGGAATCAGTAGATACGAAATTGTGAGTTTTTGGAAAGAGGGGGGAGAAAAGGGAGGAATAAATAGGATGAAGAAGGGATGATCAGAAGTCAGAAGTCGAACTGAACAGGGGATACATTGAGCGGGAAGGTGAGATTTTCTTTTGCAGCAGATGAAAAGTTTTTGAACGGTCAAAGTCAATGAAGTTCAATTAATGGAGTAAACAAATTACCGGGAAGGGGTAACTCACTAACTCTTCATTCCTGTCCATTTCTTAATCTAACGGTTGTGAATTAAAGAAAGGAGGAAATGAAAAATGATTGAGTGTTTTTGTAAATCTATCTATTCTAATATTTTAAAACACAATGTTTGCATGTAATGATGCCACGTGTCATATCTTTTATATTATTTTATTTTTTTGTTAAATCATCATTTATATTCATCCTTTCCAATTCCCCTCCTTAATTACTTAGATATTCATTTTATTTCAAAAACACTTTTATTTATTTCACATTCTAAATTTAATTTCATTATACTCCAAATGTATCACATTTTATTTTTTCAAAATTTGCTATCCTACTTTATATGACATATATGATGTACCCGAATTTTTGAATTAAGAAACCCGTGCATCGCACGGGGTAAAAACTAGTTAAAAAAAAACTAGCTTATATCTCATTTTATATTGATTTTATTCTGGGAGTTCGATTACATATGTGAAGGGGGAATTCAAACTTAAAATTTAATGTACATACTCAGTCTTAAATTTTACAGTAGTAATCACTAGATCAAGACATTATTGATATATTCGTAAAACTATTTCGATCGTCCCTAAATTTTTTTTCCGTTTGATTTTTCACGATAATTAAGAAACTTGGAACATTGTATGATTTACAATTCTTATTATGCAACTGTATTTGTATTTTTATAGGAAATTACAAAATTCATTGGGAGAAGATAAAATTATTAATGTTTTGTTATAATCAAGTCAATTTTTTAATTAAAAATAAAAAGTCAATTCCCTATGTATATTTTATTCAATGCGGTCACAATTATCTAAAAAAAATGTGTCACTAAAAACTATTATAAGGGTATTTAAGAATAAAATATGAATTTAAAAATATTTTTAAATTAAAGTGAGAAGATTATTTTAAGACACCATAAAAGAAAATGGGGAAACATGAGGGGGTATACTGTTTCTAATGCTAACATAAACATACAAAATCATAAAGCTAATAAGTAATAAGAGTTTCTCTGTTGGGCCAAAAAAGAAGTCCATGTGTTAATGATCAGACTCAGGCCAAATCCATGATTGTCAATTTGTCACCCTCTTTAAAGAAAGAAAGGCCTAAATCACTTATCTTCTTTTTGTGATTTTGTCTCCTTTGTAAAGCTTAACTAGCTTTTGAACCCGTTCATAGAACGGGTGGTTGTATAGTGGTTGTTCAGATGTCTTTTGAAGTTTTAATTAGTGAGTACTTGTGATTTTTGGTAATATATGAATTAATTAGAGGTGTAATTTGAAGGTTGAAAAAATATAAAAATTATATGTTGAATAAATATTGGATGTTAAAGGGGTGGAGTGGAAGAGACTAATGAGCATATTAGACTATTAATAACTTGATGTTGAATAAGGAAAATGAAGTGGAAGAGGCATTAGAAGTTGTAAATCATATAAACAATAAAGAAAAAATGGAAAAAAACAAAACAAAATGATGGATAAAAGGAGAGTGCCACATGGCTTCTAATAATGAGATGTCACATGGCTTCTAATAATCTATGGTGTTCCTTTTAAAATACTAACTAGCTTTTGGCCCGTTCTATGCACGGGCTATATTTTAGGAAACTCAATTAAAAAAATGGTAAATTGATATACCAAAATGATAAAAATATAAATGTATAATACTTCACTAAAAACTTTCACCTATAATTTTGATAGTACGTAGACAAACTAAAATTTCCAAGATATATTGGGTGGGAGGATTACTTTTATGGAATATATTATGAGCTCCCACAAGACCACAAATACATTCTTAGTTTAGGAGTATAGCTTTTATCCAAGGGGCTTTTTAAAAAATGAGAATAAGAGAAATATGCTAGTACGGAGTAACTAAGCTAAGCATATGTATTATTTGGATTAAACCAAAGAAATCCACAAATCTTCAATATGCTAAGAAATTCACCATTGTTGTTTGTTGGATTAAAAAAACTATGTTTCAATTGCCAAGTATACATGAAGTTCAGCACCCTATCCTCCGCATCACAATCAAGAAAACTACCAAAAAGGAAAATGAACTAAGAATTAAGAGTTGTTGATCAAGTTAACCAGACGTGATATGTCAAAATTCTGGAAAATATCAAAGATTAAACCATTTTTTTAAAACTCGAAATATGATGATTCCATGTTGTCGGTTTTTTAAGTTGTTTGTAAAAGAACTTGAAATATGATGATGATTGAGGCAAGTCAGGCAACGGGATGCAAAGAAGATGCACCGTTGATTTAAATGGACTAAAAAATGAATATAATGATAACATTAACTAATACCAACCTCATTAGAAGAAATATTTTTTCATAAAACAATGGGGTGTGCATGAATTAGAAGAACATAATTTTAACTTCCACCCACCTATAGAAAAATAGTAAAATTCTTTAGAATGAAGAAATTTAGCAAAATAAGCTAGGTAGGAATGCCAGTCTATAAAAAATTGTAAACATGTAGGTTTAATAAATAGTCAAATTCATTAACCCGGGAATTATAACCATCTGAAACGTTTCTCATTTTATATTCACCATAACCGCCAATGTATTGATCAATATCTCTAATTAAATTGTTCTAAACGGTTAAACTAAAATTGAAAAGGGAAGGATGAAAAGTTGAGGTACTTTATTATGTATTAAATGAATAATTGATTATGTATTCTTGGCCACGTGTCTTCTAAGTGGTGATGATTATGTGTCCGCCACGTGTCTTCAAAATGATGTTGCTTACGTGTCCTTAAAATAGAGTTGGTTTTCCTTTTTAAATACTAGGTATTGATATATATATATAGATTTTGCCAATTTATCTTTGTTAATTTTGAGTTATTTTTCTTTGAAAATAATTACCTAACGCATTGTTAAGGGTGTAAGTGGATTGAGAAAAGTTTAAAGTCCAATCCAATCTAGTTCAGTCCAACTTGTCGAACTGGACCGGACTTGAAATTGTTTGGATTGGACTCTGACTAAAATTTTCAAGTTCAATTAATTTTGGAATGGACTTGGACTCAACCTTTTGGAGTCAAAAAATCTAATTAAGTCCAAGTTTTAATTTTTTTTTTTTTTTTTATATATAAAAATACATAGTATGTTATTTTAAAACTATTATGAAATATGTGATTTATGTGCTTTTAATTAGTATGTGCAATAAAACACAACCAAATGTTACACTCCATATAAAAACCATAACCCAAAAAGATCCTCTCACCCTCTTTTTCTTTCGCTTTCTCTCGTCGGATATGATGGTTGGTTATTATGTTTTAATATAATTTAAAATTTATATTTTTTTAAGAACTGAAACTTTTTTCGTTTGAGGCCCTGTTCGGCAAAATTAGCGGTAGCGGTTAGCGGTTGAGTAGCGGGTAGCGGTTAAAGTAGCGAGTAGCGGTGAATAGTAGCTGGTAACGGTTAGCTGTCAAAGTAGCGGGTAACTAATATGAGTGTTCGGTAAAAGTAGCGGTTGATATTATAAAATTACAAAAAAAAAAGCATGAAAATTATTTAAAACTTTATTATAAATTTGTCAAACGCTACCCGCTACCTTAAACGCTAATAATTTTAACGTTTGACAAAAGCTACCCAACCGCTACCTCAACCGCTAACCGCTACCTAAATCGCTACTTTACCAAACACTTACAAATTTTACAAGTAGCGTCTTGACTAGGTCAAAACGCTACCCGCTACCTCAAACGCTACCGCCGAACACAGTATTTAGATATGTAAGACATTTTTTTTTGAAATTATATTTATTTCTTAACCGAATTATGACTATTTATTTTCCCTTTATATGGAATAGTGACTTATAGTTATAGGCGTTAAAGGATTTCATATCCAATATTTAATACTCATATATTTTATTTTATCTGTCAAAAAGTTTAGCCGGTAAGAGTATAATTTGCATTTATATTCGAACCATTTCAATTTAAATCTTAAATTTATCATTAAAATAAAGTTTTTTATAAAAAAACATCGGATAGGATTGAACCGGATTCGGACTGAAGAAAATTTATATGGATCGAACTGGATTGGACTCAAAAAATTTGGATCGGATTAGGACTTAAATAGCTTTTTGATTGGATTTAGATTTGGCACAGTCCAATCCAGTTCATCCAATTTACACCCGCATATTGATGTAGTTGTTCATTTTTCAGTTTCTACAAAGCTTTTAAAATTTCTTTTCTACTAAGTATGTACAAAAAACATTCATCTCTGTTGTATGTAAACATCATATTGTAATAATCTTTATTTTATTTTATGTAATTTGGAAAACAATAGGGGTAGTATAAACTATTTATAAGGACGCTTCATTGGTTAGTTGTCAAAGATAATGTCATCCTAATTAGATGCTAGGACACACTTGGAACATAATTTCTATTCTCTATTTTGTAAAACTTGATTATAAGTTCCCATAAGATCCTTTACCTCTCTCCCGATCCATTATGAGATCAATTTCTATTACGCAGTATTATAAACAAATTCTTTTTTTTTTACATAGAGTTTATCATACAACAATTAAAAAGTTTTGGAATATGGGACTTGAGACTTGGAAGATTGAACTTAGTACTTCGAACTTGAGGTTTGAAATATAGAATGGAAAAATCGGCATTATGTCGGCATGGATTTGGAACTTGAAATTTTGAGTATAGGACTTGAAGTTTGAAAGATTAAACTTAGGAATTCGGTCTTGAAGCTTGAATTGAAAAGTTGGCATTACGCCGGCTTGAGTTTGGATACTTGAATTTGAGGTTTGAGATTGGAATTGGCAACTTGAATTTGAGATTCGAAGGATGGAATTTGAAGATTTGAATGCTTGAACTAGAAAATCCGGAATGACGTCGTTGGACTTGAATTTGAATTTGAAATTTGGAATTTTGACTAGAACATCCGGCATTATGACGCCGTTGGATTGAATTTGGGAATTTGAAACTTGACATTTGGACTAGAAAATCCGGCATTATAACGCCGTTGGATTGAATTTGAATTTGAAACTAGAAAATCCGGCGTCATAAACTTGGAATTTGAAACTCGAAAATCCGGCATTATGACGCCGTTAGATTGAATTTGAATTTGAAACTCGAAATTTGGACTAGAAAATCCGGCATCATGACGCCGTTGGATTGAACTTGGAATTTGAAACTCGAAAATCCGGCATTATGACGCCGTTGGATTGAATTTGAATTTGGCATTTGTTCGTGAGGCGTGTTTGAGGGTTTTGAATCAAATGAAGTGGCACTCCTAAAAGACCTTAAATCGGCGATTTTAGATGCATGAGGCTTGAATGATGCTCCTAGGGGGTTGGTTTCCTAGTTGGAGGCTAATGGTTTTTTGGCAAAGCTAGAACTCGAAGTTAGCCATTCACACGTGCAAAGACGCCCACACAATGCACAAGTAGCACGTTGTCACACTAACATGAATATGAATGCGACATGCAAAGTTCTCAACCTAAGGTCGGTCTAAGTTTTGTATGATGAAAGTGGTTGAGGGCGGGGCCAGAATTGTAGGGGGTATTTTTGTATTGCTCTTTTTCCCCTACGGGGGCGGTTGTTTTAGAAACCATCGTATCTTTGTACTTTGAAGGAGTCGCCACCAAACATTATTTAGGGTCTCGTTTGGAAAGACCGCAAAGATGACTCTATTAGGATAAGACATTGAATCTTAGAAACGGATGAGTGAGATCCGGGCAAGGGAACGAGATTCTTATTCCGCGAGCTTTAAAAATGATTCAAATGCGTGGCACAACATTTTCGAAAATACCCTAGTTTAGACTATGTGGGTTTGAATTTAGAACAAATCGAATTTCTAGTTTGTATTGTGGTCACTTTGCTTTAAAGTTAATTTAAGGGAACCTAAGATCGGTTTGTCCATGAAATTATCTTTGTTAAGCGTGGCGTAACCTTGTATCTTGTTGTATTTAGCATGTTAGGTGATGAAAGCAATAAGCAAGTAAAGCAACATCACAATGCAAAATAGGTGCGGAATTAGTAAAGGACAAGACCACCTAGAAATGGACTAGGAGGTAGAACCACATTGCCTAGAAGGACTAGGCAAGTAAAGTTGCGGAATTGAAATTGCATAATTGAAAGTGCGGTATTGAAATTGCATAATTGAAAGTGCGGTATTGAACTTGAATTTAGCACATGAGATCCGAATGCCAAGCGGCTCCTTAAAAATAAGTGCGCCCGCCACGGATTCAAAGCAAAAATCTCTACTTTAGGTCAAGTTGCTCGACCTAAAGCGTCTTAGATTTTGAGCATATACTTGAACTTTGAAAAGTTTGAATCTTTAAATGTTGGACTTGAAATATTGAACTTGAAATGTTTGAACTTTGAAATATTGAACTTGAACTTGAAATATTGAATTTAAGAGTCTTGAATCTCAAAGATTGGACCTTTAAATGTTGAAAAGGCTTGATCTTTGATGAGCTCTTATTTTGAAATGATACTAGTTTAAGGAAGTGATTGCAAACAACCCTAAACATTATCGGATCTTGAAACTTGAACTTGAAATTTGAAAAATGGAGTCTTGAATCTCAAATATTAAACCTTTAAACATTAGAAAGGCATCATCTTTTATTACTCCATATTTTGAAGGTGATTCTAGTTCAAAGAGGTGATTACAAACAACTTTGAACATCATTGAATCTTGAAAGTTTGCATTTTTGCATCACATAAAGTTTGAATTTTGTAAGAAATGTATGATTGTTGTAAGTGACATTTTTAGGATTAAAAATGCCAACTTACTAATCATTTTTGAAATAGAAAATCAAAGAAACATGATTGATTAGGGGTGGGATTCGGAATTACCTAGTTAGGTTTAGGCAAGAACTAGTATAGTACCCGTGCAATGCACGGTTTGTAATCTAAAAACTATAGTGGTGGACAATAATCATTAAAATAGAGGTTATAAATATTCTCCTAATTAAAATTAGTGATGGATAATTTCGTTATTAACCTATGCATTGTCTTACTTATTAAAAAATAAAACAAAAAAGGGTACATGGACAAAATTATATTCATCCTCATTCATCACATGTGTCAATTTTTTATTTTTTTTCAATCCACCATTCCCATCGATAGTCATTTCTCCTTAATAATCATCCCATTTGCTTCATTCCGACCACTCAACACACCCGGCCCCACCATTTACTTTATTTAGTTAGAGATGGGGCGCGACCTTTACACTATACCCGCCTAAAAAATTCCATCTCATCCCGTCACCGATGATAGGAACGATACTCACCCCTCTCAATTCTCGTTTCGAGGGGTAAAAAAAATTCATCTCTGCTCCACCACCCACCCATGTTCCACAACACGCCTCAAACCAACCCCTTTACTCACCTATTTTTTTCGGCAAGAGAGTGTTGAATTCTAAATCTTTTTTCTAGAGTATTCAACAATTCGGTTATCTGGTTAGATTAATTGAGTAAAAAAACAAAACTTTATACTACATAATGTGTAGGATAGTATTCTATCCGTCCCAATTTAATCGTCACATTAAGTTTTCATGGAGTTTTATATAATAAGTCGATATTGGCTTATCTATTATTTTTAAACATGTACAAAAGTATTTCAATTGAATGAGAGAATAAGCGAGACCTTAATTTTTTATTGAGAGAAGATGGATGTAATATATTAGTGAGTCCATGCCATACAAGAAGTATGAAAATTAAATTGGATGGTTGAAAAAATAATGTGTGACGATTAAATTGGAATAATAGGAGTAGTAAACAAACATTGACGTATTTATAATGAATTAGATGAAGGATAATCAAGGAATTGAAAGGCAGGTCCATCATTTACCAAACTTTCCTCAATATCCGCCCGGCCATGAGACGAATTTGCGGGGAATCTCCATACTATAATGACATAGATATTTTTAATTAAATAACAATATAATCAACTTTTAAGGTTTATGGGAGAATATTTAGCATAATATATGAATCTTTAAGAACGGTATTTTTGGTAGTTTGCATTTTTAGTACGTACATTATATTTTAGGATGTTTATTATCAACGTAATCTTTTAAATTTTATAATGGCAATCAATAATATCTTCTTTGATGCTTTCTTAAATAAAACAAAATAAATATATTTAGACTAATAATTTAACTTTTTTTAATTTAAAAGAGAGGCCAATCAATGATCGAGTGACATTTGTCATCACCACATTAACTTTTATCAACAAATTAATTAATAAGTGAAAATTGAGATAAAAGAAAAGAAGTTTGAAGTAAAATAAATGCATTAAAAAAATTAGTAGAATTTGAAAGGAAAAAAAAGATGAAATGATTTTTATGCCCTTATTTTCATAAATTTGTGTTTTTTTTTTCGAGTGTGCATTATTTTTGAGCTAAGATTTTAATGGCTCTGGTATGATTTAGTTTATGGTATAACAAATGACAAAATCAATCAAATAAATTTTAATTTCAACATTTAATATTACTCTAAGTTTTTTAGGGGAATTTTGTAAGTTTTATTGATTGTTTCCTTCTTTATATTGTCGACATGCTTATTTGTTTTCTTGATTTAAGTCATTTCCTTATTTATAATAGAGGTAATATAGTTTAATTAGTAACTTAATAAGTGGATTTTAATCTTTTTACATGGACACCAAATCATCCCCTCTTCCCTTATAGAATAGAGATTAATATTTGGTAATTTTGTTAAATGGTGTAGATAATCGTATAAAGCTAAGTAGTATTTGGTAATTTGAATATCTTTAGATAGTCATATGGGAAAGCTAAGAAGAATTTAAAAAATAGTCGTGCAAATACTTTATAAATATGATCATGATTATTCACGTAGTATGAATTATTATTTTAGACATATTTGTACTTTTTTTTATAGAGTTTGATATTAATTACACACTTAGTTTATGTAAAAAAAAGGATATTAATTACACATCATATTGGCAGCCATGATTGCAAATTTAAGCACATAAATGTCTTTCTGAACATCCATATTTAGATGGTCAATAGCATATGATTTACTTTGCCTCGTAATTGGCCATATACGAATACTACACCAAAAAGCTGAGTTAAGCTAAAAGTTAGGGTCTAACCTTTCATAGTTTTCACCGTTTGGGACCTATACATTTTATTTTCACCGTTTAGGAACTACTATTCATTTTCCGGCCAAAATTAATAAAAGTAAAACAAAAGTTGAGTCCCTTGAGTTAAAAGTTGAGTCCCTTGGGTTAAATTCCACGTGGCATTGCTTCATTTGTTTGTAATTTCACTTAAGGTTATTGTTAATCTGCAAAGAATCATCAACTCCACGGATCAATTTCACGTTCTTCCCAAATTCATCAATCACCAGAACTCCCTACATTCATTGTCATTTTTTAATGAAAAATAAGACAACCCATATGAATTATTCATCAAGATCAGATTGAAATTGGGAGTTTCATATCAGATTTGAGAGTATCACCTACTTTTTGAGAGTGTCATATACGAATTTTGTACTGCACTCCATTAATGAGTTCTTCCCTCCACCACCATTTTCTTCGCTCTTCATCGTAAATACTCGGATAACAAGTCATTATTTAAAAGAAAATCAAGAAAACATCCAACCTTTGCAAATTAAATAACTTGAATGATCAAGATTCATTAAATTACGAAGAAAATGTCAAATTATTAAGATTTTGGGTTAACAATTTGAATTATTGAATTTAAAAACACTGCCCTAGCTTGTAATTGCAAATTATGAGAGAGAAAATGGGAATTTAGTTTTACGGTTTTGAAGAATTAATTGGAAAAAAACAAACCCAGAGGAAGTTATGGTGATTTTAATTAATTTCCTTAGTATCTGCTTGCATTTTATTGCAATATGTTTTTTAATATTGTTGATGTGGTTACCGGTGAGTTTGTATTTGGTTAACTCATCGGAAATTATGTTTGAGGTCCTAAAAGGTGAAAAAAAAAATTACGGGTCCTAAAAGGTGAAAAGTGTGAAAGGTTAGGCCCCAAACTTTAGCTTAACTCCCAAAAGCTACTATGTATATATATACTCCGTATGACTATGACATGTTTCGAATATTGCACCTGTATCAATCATATTAATTATACCGAAGAACATTGTTTTATCTTATAATATATGATCAACGAACATTAATAAAAAAATTGTCCGCCAATGTAGAAACTCTTTGATTGTGACATTCATGATGTATATACATACGGAGTATATACATTGTAATTGTATTAAAACCATGATTTCCAATTTCATGGCTTAAGTAATCAAGTAACATATAAGAACTTTTATCTTTGCAAGTTAATTTGGCATAATTTATTATATAATAGCGTAGATAATAAAAACATTCATACTTAAGCATCTGACTACGTGCATAAATATATGTTCATATATTTTTCATAATATTTTTAGCTAAGTCAAAATACTATAATGACATGGATAATTTTTAATTAAATAACAATATAATCAACTTTTTAGGTTTAGGGGAGAATATTTAGCATAATATATGAATCTTTAAGAACGGTATTTTTGGCAGTTTGCATTTTTTGTACGTACATTATATTTTAGGATGTTTATTATCAACGTAATCTTTTAAATTTTATAATGGCAATCAATAATATCTTTTTTGATGCTTCCTTAAATAAAACAAAATAAATTAATTTGGACTAATAATTTAACTTTTTTTAATTTAAAAGAGAGGTCAATCAATGAGTGACATTTGTCATCACCACATTGATTTCCTCTCTTTTAGTATATTATATAGATTCCTTTTAGAGCTCCCAATTGCTTAGAACTTGAAAATTGTATGTGATTTTGGAGGATTTTTGTATTTTGATTTGAGTAGCAATTATTGTATTACGACGTTGTGTTTTGATTTTGTCACCCCATAATGCTCAGAATTAAGGGTTTAAATAGGAGAAGCTGCTGCTAAACGCCAGCTCACGCCAGCGTCCAGCGCAGCTGCCAGCGCCAGGCGCTGCTGACGTGGCACAGAAGCTGCCAAAAAGGACGAAAGATGTCGTCCTTGTTTTGGCTTGTGTTGGTGTACCTTCGTACGATTTGTACGAAGTTGGCACGTAGTGTTTGCTTGATGATTAAGGAAGTTTGCGACTAAAAACTAGCCGTTTTCGGGTCCTCTCATCTTCCTTGCATTCCTTATAAATAAAGTTAACTACCAACCATTTCATTATATCACTTACACAATGAACTCTATATCATCATCATGTGCACCAAAAAAATATATTATACCATCATTCATTTTCCCGAGGTAATGTGTGTGTCTTTTATTTTATGTGTTGCGTCTAGCTATCCTCATTTTCTATGTCCAAGTTTCAACTTTCGTCAATGTTTATTGTGATTATTGTAATAATTATTTGTTTTGCTATTAATAATTTGTTTTTCTAGCTATTGACATTATATTGTATGTTACATTATCACTGTCGTTGATTGTCCCCTCTACATATTGTTTAGATTAATTTGTAATTAATAACCTTAAATGTTATTTATTTGTTTATTTATATCTTACAATAAACAAAAATTTAGTAAATTTACATAAATAATTAAATTTTCATAATACCTAAAAGTTGTTGTGTGTCAATGTAAGTTCTTCTACCACTTTATAAAATTCCCTCGTGCATTGCACAGGTCAAATCGCTAGTCTATCTTAATATTTTTAAACAGAAAGATTTGCATGCCACTTGTCACCCCAACTTAAAATCTCTTTTTATTTTTATATATTTTAACTTATTTGTACAACTCCCCTAAATATGTAATAGAAAAAATTTAACAGTCTTAAAACTCTTAATTAATCAATGCTTGATTATTTAGTTCATTGCCTCTTCAATTTAATTTTATATGCAAGATCATTATTTAGTTTTATTAAAAAATATATACCGTGCGTCGTACGGACCAAAAAACTAGTTCATGTATATGAAAAAAGGAACTTTGAATATTAATTTTCAAGAGAATATCAACCATTACAAAATATTGGAATTAATTTTTTTTAATTACGAGGATAGTTATAAGACAAAGAAACTACTCACTCCGTTCTACAATAATCATCGAATTTAGATTTTTGACGCTATTCACAATTGAAGATAATCTTTTAAATTATTTCTAATACATAAGAAAAAACATATTCATGTGGGGCCTTGTTTGATTCGTCTAAATAAACACTTTAATAATATCAAAATTTTATAATTTTTATTAATGTATAATCTATTACCATATACTAAAAGAGACACCAGGAATGACACGTGTCAATTCCTGGTGCGATATTTTCCCGCCGAAAAACACTTTCCTAAAAAAGTGTATTCGTTTTATTTTATTTTTATCCTCTTCCTTTTTTTATAAACTATTTATGTATGGAAACAAAATTTAGTTTATAAATTATGGCAATAATAGATACGACGTAATAATAATTATTCTAAATTGGTAATATTTTAGTCAAATCAATATATTAATAATGGAAAATATATCACTCAATATTTTAGTCAAATTACCATATTAGCATTTTAAATATGCATATTAGATGAATAAATTTAAACGAGTATGTTAAAAATGTTATAACTATGCAGTAGTTTGAGAAATATTCATTTAAATATTTTGTGGAAAAAATTGATAAAAAAAATCCGTGCGTGCACGGGATCTAAGCTAGTTAGAGATTAAATGATAAAAAAATGTGCATTGATAAACGTAAAATGTGTAAATTAGAACATCACTCTGGAACGGATCCCACCATTAAATTATAGTATAAACGCAAAATAGATAATTATCGAGTAAACTATAATGGAGGTCCCTAAACTTTGGCAAAAGGAGCAGTTAAGTCCCTCATGTTTCAAAAGGAGCATTTTAGTCCCTCAAAATGGATGGAATCAGCTACTTATGTTAACACCGTTTCATTTTCTGTTAAGTTCAATAAAATAATAATAAAACCGCTTTAAAGAAAAGGAAAATTAATTTACACGTGTATAAATAAATGAAAACAGCTGATTTTAATTATGACTTAGCTTTTTCAACTTACTTAGCTTTTTCATATGGCTTTTTCTCCATTTACACGTTTCACCCTTTATATTCCCCTTTTCTAGGTTTTTCCACAACTCTTCCTAATCAAATCGAATTTAGTGAGTAACCCAAGCAAATTTACTCTAAATTTTCAGCAATTATCGCCATAAACTTCAGCTAATTGTTGTTCTTCCACAACTCTAAAGTTTCAAATTCTCTTCTCCCAGATGTCTGCTACTACAACTAGTTCTTCTTCTACCTTTTTTCTCTCTCTTTCTCTCTCCTCTTTTATTATGGATTCTCTTCAATCTGCTTCTCTTTCTTAATTCCTGGATTTCTCCAACAATTCCATTGTAATTTCACATTTTCACTGATTTTCCCCTTTTTTTGTTCCCCTGTTTTTTATTTATTTTGGGTTGGTTTCGATTTTTTTTCTTATTTATTCTGGGTTGGTTTCAATTGAAGAGATTCTGGGTGGGTTTCGTTACCACATGGTGACCCACACCCCTGCTCCCCCATTTTCTCTCTCCTCCCTTTCTGAAAAAAATTGATCTCCGATCTCATTTGGGGAAACCACTTTCTTCTTCATAATCCTATTCAATAATTCTGAGAAAAATAGTTACTTTAATATTTCAAAACTTACTCCGTGTTTCAAAAGATTGTTACCAAGAAAAATAGGACGATGATGATTGATGGTGATCATGATGAGGATCAACGATGATTGATGGTGATCATGACGAGGATCTCAAGCTCAAGTTGATAGATGATTATTGTGATCTTTTAAGGTGCACGATTATTGTGATCTCAAGCTCAAGTTGATAGATGATTGATGGTGATCATGATGAGGATTACAGTGGAATTTTACACTTAGACCCCGCATTGTTGTTTGATCCACAAAGTTATGTTAGCTAGCTAGGCTGTTGATAAGAATATAATTGAAAGAGTGTGGTTGAGCAGAGTACTAGTAGTCGTAGGCTCGTTAGATTTCATGTATGAGTTGCTGACTTGCTGATTAAACATGAGATTGAAGATGATGATGATGCATGGAGTTTATGGGTTTGAGCTCGGATGAATTTTACCGGAAATGTAAGTTACTTGGGTGTGCACACAAGGTGTTTGATAAATTGTCTCTGAGAAATGTTGTTGATTAACCTATGCTTGTTGGGTGTGTTAATTTGGGGGATTTGATTAGTAGGAAGCGTTGATCCTTTATTTTATTTTATTAAGTGTTGAATAATTTGGGTACAAATGGCCTTGTTAAATACTTTGAACTGCTAGTTTTTGTAAAAAGCTAACTTAAAAGGGTTTTCCTTTATTTAATTATTGTTAATATGTAAAAGTAACTGTTATTTTGTCCTTTTCTGCCCTTTATATTAATTTGCCTTTATTTTTAATTCATTTAACAGACGTTAGTAACAGAAGTCAAAAAGCAGCGGTTTCCATCCATTTTGAGGGACCTAAATGCTCCTTTTGAAATTTGAGGGACCTAACTGCTCCTTTTGGCAAAGTTTAAGGACCTCCAGACCTATTTACTCGATAATTATCTAAAAATGTAAGGGATATATAATAGGGTTGACTTTACCCTATAAGAAAGCAACTTTATTAAAATAGGGATGACTTTGAATAATTTATATCCATGACTAATGTATGTTGACTTTTAAGTTCTAGTAACCTAACTTTTGGAGTTTTATGAGCTTTATTGTCGTTTTAATGTGTCATCCTTTTGGATGTAACTTTGTTTAATTTAATGGTCACTTAGATCAATTTAAGAGTCGTTATGTTCGGTTGTCATGTTAATTAATACAACAAAAGTTGATTTTCCTAAAAAATAGATGTATATAGGTTTTTTATTTTTATTTTTTTACATAGGATAAACTTCTATAAATTGAAATTGTTTACATAGTACAAACTAAATAAACTATAACACTAAGGCCTTTATATACCATTACACAAACTACTAAACAAGAAAAGCCATAATGTTGAAAAACGTAAAGTAATTACGATCAACTCGCAATGACCATTGATTGTTGATATATAGGGACTTGTTTGCACCACCAACTAGGATTTATCGTGCCAAAGCCATTTCTGGTTGTGATTTCTTAGGGAAGTTGAAACTCGTCTGCGAAATACTAAGAAACTCCATGAATAACCTATGATATTTGGAAGATAAGAAAAGAAGCGGAAGAGTACATATGTCACGGGATAGTTGGAGAGACATTGTGATCAAATTCTACACCACTCACTTGAGTCAGTAAACTTAACTCGATTAGCTTACTATGAATCCCCAGAAAATGAGTAGCAACGTTCAAATATAGGATTATGTAAGTGTCGAGAATAAATCTCAACACTGACCTAAATTGAGGGTTAACCAAAGTTAATCCTACGTACACACCAAACAACAACCAAAACGTAACCCGAGAACATAAGTCCTTCCTAAAACTTACTACTCCCTCCTTCATCGAAGAACCTAGCACAAATTAGCTACTCCATATATACCATATTCAAATAAGGTAAAATCCTTCAAAACACTCTCTATTACACTTCCTCCAACACTCGACATCCGACGACCTTTGGAAGGGGAGGGGACTTTACCATTCAAAGACTTGTTAAACCAGTAAACAAAATCCAACTCCATCACCGTCTTTATCCTCCAACATACACATACATAAATAGTTGTCTAATAACATTCCATATAAACAAAAACCACAAATACACACCACAATTCACAACATCAAAGGGACAACTTCCATCCAAACCAAAAAAGACCAAACTAGTACTACTCATGTCAGCACATCATACCAAAACATAGCAAAACCTAACAAATCAAACAAGATACCACTAAACCAAAAGAACAGGGAGGATAAACAGAGGACACGAAATTGACCAACTCATTTCTAAGTCTTTAACTTTACCGTCAAGATCGACGCTTTTTCACGCTATAAGACGACGACTACTAAGAAAACTTCGAAATTAAGACCAAAACCCCCTAAAAATCAAATCATAACCTTACAACTAGAAAATCCTAATCCAAAATAGAAACTCTAACCCTAAATTTTACTTTTTATCGACGAGATTATTGGTGGCGTGTGTTTAGCATCGATCTGAATTAAGTGTCGGTGGTTTAAAATTCGAGCCAACAATCCTCCAATCTCAACATGGCTAAACTTTACTTATTTGGTTGAACTGACTACACTAATTGACACTTATTACCCCTAAGATTCGGCGAGAAGAGTATCGCACTAAGAGGAGGGAGAAGCGTTCGTCAACGGCGTAAAGCTTGGCTCTATCTTCCTCTTCTCTCCCAAACAACTGCTGCTAATAAGAGGTGTAGAACGACATCACTATTGATTGCCAAAGAAGGCTCGTCGACAACCTTATACTCCGGCTACCAACGAGCCTGTGGCGGTGCCGACACGAAGTATTTGTTTTAGGGTTCTTGTGATGAGAGGAAAGCTAGAGAGAAAAAAAAAAAGACACTTTTTATTTGGTTGACAATTAATATGACTGTGATGAGAGGAAAGCTAAAGAGAGAGAAAAAAGAAAAGGGCATTTTTTTATGATCATATAGGCTTATTTGGTTGTCAATTACTACAAATTATAAATCTAGGAATTTTCAATACCCACAAAATTGAGGAATTAGCTTAGCAAGGTAAATAAAAATTTAAATTCTTACCTTCAATCAAATAAATATTAGCATTTTCAGTGCAATCTTTGAAAAACGATACGTGGAAAAAAGAAATAGAAAAGTTAGAATATGATTAAATGATATGTGGTACAAATGTTTCATTATCAAATACTCACTCCGTCTCTTTTTGTTTTTTACGTTTTGTATTTTTCACGCGTTTTAACGACTAATTATTGTGCATTGAGATTTTTCTAAGTTTTTCATGTAAACGAGGAAAATTACGTTTATTTATAATGTTTTCACTCTTATCAAAATTCTGATATTGGGAAAATGAGAAAAAGTTAATGTATTTACGGAAAAGTGTGAGGGATTAAATGACTCAATTGATTTAATTGGTTAATATAATAATTGGGTATAAATTTTGATAGAATATTAAATCATTTATGTGATAATATAAAAGGAAATGTAAAGAACATTTTGAAACACCCAAAAAGGAAAACGTAAAAAACAAAAAGAGACGGAGGGAGTATTTCGTATTACTTACATAAATAACAGTGTAATAGTTAAATGTGGTTGAATAAACAAATTGTACCATATTGGGACATGAAAAATTAAGCGAGCAATGCTATAAAATAGACAGTAGTAAAAAAACAAAAAAAATGAGGGAAGAGTAGTGATACAAAATATTAATAAAATCAGTTATGTACGTAGATCAAATTAATATATTTCCGAGACCAACCCCTTCTTCCTCAACCACTATCACCGTCCACACGACCATCACTGGTGATGAGCCTGATAACCATCAATCCAAATCCATACCCCCTCAAGATTTCATTATCTCAATCACCAACTCGAACAAAAGATAGAGATAATCAGGTGTAGACTTCTACATATCAAAGTAAGGAGAAGAAAAAAAAAAGTAAACTGTGGTTAAATTCAACCTCAAAAATCTTCAAAAACTAAGTCTTATTTGTATGTATTGGATCAATATATAAAAATCAAAATAAGCTAACATTAATAATCATATTCCCTACTTAAGAAAATAGCTCGATAACGTGTGGTTAGTGACTAATGACGGACAAGAATAGTTTTAAGTGAAGAGATATTTACTAGTAGGGGCTATACTTGTTAAATAAATGCAATTAAAGTTAGATTTTTTTTTTTCCAAAAACAAACCAAACAATATCAAAAGAGATACTACTTGTTTACTTATAGTTAATTAACCAAACTATTTATGAAGTTACCCTCTTATGGATATCTTACCTCATCCTCCTACTCTCTTTCCTTGTTCGTTCCTCTTAAATTTCAAATACGTTATCCAAACAATCTCTAAATAAAAACGCAAATTAAAAAAACACCCAAGAAAATCAAAAGGGAAACTTTCTACTACTCCGCATGAAATTATATCCATCAAGCCAACAAATTTTAGTCTTCGGCCAGACTTGCCAAGAGAACAACAGCAAGAAACACTCAGATGTACTTCCCCACTCAAAATCTTAGCTTCTTCTTCAAACCCTAAAAATCTGAAATGTCGGGCTCACACCCTCTTTCCTTTCTCCCATCCTCACCAACTAACTTTTAAAATACCCAAATTTCTAAAATAATCCTTAAACTTACCACCAATCTCTGAAAGTCTGTACTTGCATTTGGTCATAAAAAAAATGGTGTTTTTCTGGTAATCTGTAACTTTCTTTAACCTGGGATTTTGTCAATTGGGTGTTTTGATTGCTTTCTGAAGTGGAAAATGTGAGTTGTTTAGTTCTTAGATCTGGGTTTTCTTTATTGTGTTAAATTATGTTGAAGAATTGAAGAAATGGGGGGTTTTCGTTGATCATTAATTTTGATGATTAGAATTGAATTTTGGAGTGTTTTTCTTCCAATTTGCAGCAATTAAAAGTTGAGAACTTGTTTAGTTACTGCTAATTAGCTTTTCCCACAATGCTGTGATCTTTCTATGGCTGATTTTTCTCATTGTGGATCGATTCGTCGAAATTAGGGTTTTGTGAGTGTAAAGATATTTGGGTGATGTTGTTGTTGTATAAGGTTTGACTTATGGTGTAGGAAATGTGGAAGTAATATGTAAATCAAAAGGGGTGACAGCCTGACATGAAGTAAAGTATATATAGTATACTATATATAGTAAGATTGTAACAATGTCGTTTAGGAGCATCTTACAAGACATGAAAGATGTAAAGTATAGCTTTAGATCAAGATCCCATAGAGTGGTCCAAGATAATTTGGTGGTTGTTGATGCTTTGAAGCAGAGTTGTTGGGCTAACATGCGGCCCGAGCTCTTGAGAGAAGTGCTTATAAGAATTGAGACTTCTGAGAGCACCTGGCCTCCCAGGAGGAATGTCGTTGCGTGTGCCGGTGTGTGCAGGAGTTGGAGGGATACTATGAAAGACATTGTCAAAACACCTGAGATTTCGGGCAAGTTGACATTCCCCATTTCTGTGAAGCAGGTTTGTCATGATACAATTTTCCCTTCCTTTTTTGGAAATTTATGTGTGTGTTACCAGATGATCAAAGTAGAAAGTTAGTTGCAAGTACATGTCAATGATGTCATTCATTAATTCCTCATTACTTTGATACCAATTTACTGTTATGTCAGTGTTTTATCCGGGTGCTTGCCATTTTTAGTTTCAGAAGTGTACATTATAAGAAATTCTTGCTTTACCATAATATGTTGCTGTTCTAGGTTGATACAATTGGGAATGAAAATGGAAATATAAACCAAAAAGTAGTGGAGGTTATCCGTACTTCCTTATTCCTATAAATGTGATGAAACCATAAGATTATGAATTGATTGTAAATATCTGTAAGAAGTTATTACCCTTCTTAAATTTGTCAATCATTTGCTAGTTGTGAGTACTTGTGTGTTTATTGTTTCTTTTAACAAATATAGTCTAATAGAGAATCTATAGACTTCCTTTTTTGTTCTTGCCTGTTCTGTAAAATATTTTCTCTTTTCGTCTTATGGGTCATTAGAGCTTTAAAAGTTGTGTGCTTTCCTATTTGTGGCATTTTACATTGCGAAAGCTCAAATATGATGCGAATGATTGGTCACTGCTCAATCCTTATTTCATGTTGCTCAAAAATGAATTTGACATGGATATCATTGGCATAATGGCATTTGGTTCGTGGCGGCTGGCATTCTTTTTATTAGCCTAAAATCATAATTGTTTGAGAGAATTTGACATAGATTGCATGAATCACTATATTTCAAACAAAGTCTTTATTTTGTTAATTAAAAAAAGTCAGAAATTAATCCGCACTTATTTCATTAAAACTTTCTGCTTCCATGTAATTGTTTTATATGAAGCCACCCTGCTACAAAAACTTTTAAGCTGACTGATTATGTGTGAAACGCTTATTTCATTTTCATTTTTGCTCTGATAGTTCTTAAATGTTCAAGATTGGTTCATAGTAGCCTACTCATTACGGAGAACTTTTTCTTAGGTGTGAGCTTAAATGAGTCTTACTTCTCCCATGGTTTTACTGTTTGAAAGGATCAATCCAACAGAAAGGACATTCTATGTAACTGCTAATGATGATGTCATTTGGTTAATAATCTCTGCATTTGCACTTATTTTAAAACAAGTCGTGGTCAGACCCTATTTGTCTTAAGTTAGACGATTCACAATTGTTAAAAGAATTTTTAAATATGGATAAAGCTGCCTCTCCTTAGGACGCATGTATATTGTATCCTTTAGCTGATATCGGTTTAAGGATTTTGTTTGGCAGTTGTATTTTTCTTTTTTGTTTTGATGAATTCATGGTCATTGGATTATCTCAGTCACGAGCTGAAGGAACCAGTTTCTTTTGATCTCTTGTATAGTTGTATTTCTAGTTAATATTGGATGTTATGGAACTAGTTGCTTTTCAACCTGAGCTAATGCTTATTTATGCTGCTTTATTCAGCCTGGATCAAGAGACACTATTATTCAGTGTTACATAAAGAGACACCGGGGCAACCAGACATATTATTTATTCGTGAGCTCAAGCTCAGGTGAAATTGCTGTACCTTCTTTTAATCTATTCAGTTATCCATTTAAATTGATTTATCAAAGATAGTCTTGATAGCAAATGACCTAGGTCTAGAGCTTATTATAGACAAAATCCTAAGAGTTAACATGATTTTATTTTCTGTTTTTTCTCCTGCTCCCTGTTTGCACGGGTTCTCATTTACTCTCAAATTGATCTCAGCTTCGTATGATGATGGCAAGTTTGTTCTTGCTGCAAAGAAGTGTAGACGCCCAACTTGCACAGACTACATCATTTCCCTGAATCCCGAATATGTCTCCAAGGGGAGTAGCGCCTATATTGGGAAATTGAGGTACGCATGATTGTGTTCTATTCTCCTGAATTTCACTTATCCAAACTTTTTAGCCCTTATTTAAACTTATTTGTACTTGTGAATTGAACTTGGTAATGGCATATCAATTTATGTTTTGGACATTTCCATGATATTTGGATTCTGACCCTCATTTTTTTTTTTTACCCCAGATCCAATTTCCTTGGCACAAAGTTTACAATCTATGATGCACAACCTTCAGATGCTGGAGCAAGAATCGTAAGAAGTCGCTCCACGAGACTAGTGGAATCCAAACAGGTTTCCCCCAGGGCTCCTGCAGGCAACTATCCTGTTGCGCACATCTCGTATGAGTTGAATGTCTTGGGTCATAGGTAAGCAACATGGAGCTATTTGTTCTTGTCTTACCATATATTCTTAAAAACATGTGCGTGTTGTATTGTTGTTTTCTGAAGATGGACTTTATTGACAGGGGCCCGAGGAAGATGCATTGTATCATGGATAATATACCTGTTTCTGCTATTAAACCTGGAGGACTGGCTCCCACGCAGACTGAATTTCTGACAAGCAATGTGGATTCTTTTCCTTCGATCCCTTTTTTTAGGTCAAAATCGATTAGGGTGGGCAATTGCCAGTCTGAGGTTGTTCCCAATCAACAAGAGGGAAGGTTAAATCTGCGGAACAAGGCTCCTCGATGGCATGAACAACTTCAATGCTGGTGTCTTAACTTCAATGGTCGTGTAACAGTTGCTTCTGTTAAGAACTTTCAACTGGTTGCTTCCCTAGAGGATGGATCTGAGCATGAAAGTGTCATTCTTCAATTTGGAAAAGTCGGAAAGGATGTATTCACCATGGATTATCACTACCCAATTTCCGCTTTCCAGGCGTTTGCCATCTGTTTGAGCAGCTTTGACACCAAAATTGCCTGTGAATGATATTGCACTTGAGGTACTAATCTAATTCATATCCATCCTTGACTTATGTGTTGCATTCGCAATCTAGTGTGTCTATTTGGTTGACTTATTTACTTAGATGGATCTACTCTACTGCCATGAGACAGTGAAACTAGATTTGTACAGCTGACATTCAAAATCATAAAATGTTTTCTCACATTGACCAAATGCCGATTTGACCTGTTAAAACATTATATTATCCTTCTGATTGGTTGGTTAGTGCTATTCTCATTTAAATCTTTAAGGGCATTTTATACACTAGTAAAGTAAGCCATAGTTCTGCTAAAGCTTGTAAGAATTTAAGCTCGAGCAAATAGCAGATCGACTCCAAATAGTTATCTTTAGCTATTTGATTTACTTAAAGTGCTAGATTTCGTGATTAGATTTGTGATTGATTGGCTTAATGGTCTTTGAAATCAACTTATAATTCCCCTCTGATATTTATATCCCAGGTAATTTAACATTTATGTGGAATGGTGACGCTGTTGGGCACTTATCGACATGTTGATGGGTTGGTGAGGAAGATTCTGACTTGGTGATTTTGGTACCGTGTGATTAAGTTCATTTACTGCCTTGACTCTAATTTTCGCACCGCACCATGTACATATAATTGAAGTTAGTTGTGTTATAGGGCAGGCTGTATGTAGCTTGCTTGACTGTATCTGTATGTTGGCGATTCCCTTTTTTTTTTTGCTTTCCGGGGTGAGAATGTGTTGCTGAAATCCAACAGCCGGATTTGTCAACATTAATTTTCTTGCTTTTTGATGCTGTTATGTTAGATTGGCCAGGTTTGTTGTACGAATTTATCAAATTTTCTTGTTATATATGGATCGATTGATCGTGTGATCAAGGTTTTTCTAATTGTCTCCTAATAAGATTAGATCTTAGAGGTAGTAGTAGTTGTAGTAGTAGTAGTATTCTTCCCCATGGCACAAATGCATTCAGGCTGATCTAATGTACTTCAAGTGTTTACATACATAGCAGTAATACTTGAATATATAAAATCAAGGTACCGAACCATCAACCGTTTTTATCTTTTTTCAAGGGGGAAGGCGGGAAGGAGACTAATGACTACCCTCGATACAGAGCATAATATAACAGCTCAAAAATGACAACTGGAGGTCTGGAGTATGTGTTATGTATATCTGGTGATTAGTCTTCCAAAACCATTCAGTATAATCAAAATTACTACTAACCATTGACTTTACATCTCTAGTAGAGCTGATCAACGATGGCCTGGCCCGAAAATTACCGGGTTTGGGGCAGAATTTTTCAGCCCAGGTTTCGGGCCTGGTCCGGCCCGAGCTTTTAAAAAAATTTGCGGCCTTTGGGCAACGTAAAACAACAATTTTAGTTATAAATTTGGTCCGACCTGAATTTTGGCTCATTTTGGCTTGCCCGACACAATGGGCAGATTTTTATGCCCTTGGCCCGAACCTGGCCCGACTCGCCTTTTGATCAGGTCTAATATTCTCTAGATTTGCAGTAGGTAGGTTTGATGCAAATTTTTGGCTATACCCGGGTACAGCCAAAGCTGGCTGTACCCCCATCCAAAACGATGTCGTTTTGTGTTGTTTAAAATGAACATTAATATACTGGTACAAAAATGAACATTTACTATTTCGGAAATGAACATTTATTTATTTATTTGGAATGAACATTTACTATTTTGGAAATGAACATTTATTTATTTATTTGGAAATAAACAATATAGGCACTTGTAAAAACATAAAAATGAACATTAACTATTTCGGAAATGAACATTTATTTATTTATTTGGAATGAACATTTACTATTTTGGAAATGAACATTTATTTATGTATTTGGAAATAAACAATATAGGCGCTTGTAAAAACATAAAAATGAACATGATGTCGTTTTGTGTTGTTTAAAATGAACATTAATATACTGGTACAAAAATGAACATTTACTATTTCGGAAATGAACATTTATTTATTTATTTGGAATGAACATTTACTATTTTGGAAATGAACATTTATTTATTTATTTGGAAATAAACAATATAGGCGCTTGTAAAAACATAAAAATGAACATTTACTATTTCGGAAATGAACATTTATTTATTTATTTGGAATGAACATTTACTATTTTGGAAATGAACATTTATTTATTTATTTGGAAATAAACAATATAGGCGATTGTAAAAACATAAAAGACCAATGAAGTGAACAATTTCATTATGAACATTAACCATATATTTATTGTGAACAAACAAATAAACAAGAAAGAACAAATAATTCAACAAAAAAGAACAAACAATATAAAAAAGAACATAAAATTCCAGATAAAAGAACAAACAATACAACAATTATGAACAATTTTATGATGAATTTTAAAGCCAACATGAAATAATAAACAATACAACAAGAAAGAACAAATAATAAAGCAGATAATTTATGAACAAACAAATAAACAAGAAAGAACAAATAATTCAACAAAAAAGAACAAACAATATACTCCGTAAAAAAAGAACATAAAATTCCAGAAAAAAGAACAAACAATACAACAATTATGAACAATTTTATGATGAATTTTAAAGCCAACATGAAAGAACAAACAATACAACAATAAGTTTGATGAATGAATTTAAAAAACAACAAGAAAGAACAAACAGTACAACAAAAAGAACAAACAATACAAAAAGAAAGAATAAAAGATTAATGAAGAGTTTAATTATGAACATTAACCATATGATTATTATAAACAAACAAATAAACAAGAAAGAACAAACAATATAAAAAAGAACATAAAATTCTAGAAGAAAGAACAAAATATACAACAATTATGAAAATTATGAAAATTTGATGATGAATTTTAAAAAAAAACATGAAAGAACAAACAGTACAACAAGAAAGAACAAACAGTACAACAAGAAAAAACAAACAGTACAATAAGAAAGAACAAACAGTACAATAAAAAAGAACAAACAGTCGACAACAATGAACAAACAATATGAGAGCGTCGTTTTTGGGGGTACAGCCAGAGCTGGCTGTACCCGAGTACAGCAGTTAGCGATTGAAAATTTGACACCCAGGGTAACCCGAATCCCTACCCATTACGACCGAACCTGACTCGACCAAGAATCAAATGTAGCTGAAATACGAGGGCCCGATCCATAAAATTGGGTTATTGAGACGGTAATTATTAATATATAGATAGGTATCCACCTATCTATATATGCATATGCAACTAAACAGCGTCGTTTCATCATTAAATTGCACGCGCGAAGCACATGCTTCTTACCAGCAACAGGTATAAAAGCATTATCTGACGTCATTTGGAAGAGAATTCGACATTTTCTCTCTCCTCAACATCACGCCATTTTCTCTCTCATCAAACCTCCCACTCTCTCTCATCAAACCGCCCACTCTCTCATTTCAAACCGTCAATTTCGCTCTATAAAACCTCGATTTGCAGTTCAAAAGCGCAATTCAGTGACAAAACTGAACATCGAGGCGGTTTCGGAAAATTCGAAACCCTAAAAATGGATATCCGTGATGAAGTGAAGCTCAGTAGAACAAAAATTACATTTAATAGAGGAAAAACGCAAAAGTAAGTAATGTACATAATTTATCGCGTTTTCCAGATTTTAATTTGATTTTTTTTCATAATTTTTCGCGTTTGAACATTTTTATTTGATTTTTGTTCATAATTTTTTGCATTTTCCAGAAAAAAGAACAATCGAGTGGAATCGAGTACTGCAGATGCTGTGTTGTAAGTGAATTTAAGCGTTCTAAACATTTTTTACTCAATTTAGAAGTTGTATGTGAATTTACGTTTTGAAATTGATCATGTTCATAGTTTTGGACCAAATGTTCATTATCATTTACTATAAGATCTGAAGTGTCCCTGTCTAAATATTATCATTGTTCTAGAGCGTGTGGAAGCATGAAATATTCATGTTCAAAATAAGAAAAAAATGTTCAAAATGTGAGACATCATGTTCAAATAGGTTATAATAAATTTTTTGGTTTAATTAGCTGTTCAAATATTCGTGTTCAAAATAGGAAACAACATGTTCAAAATATGAAACAAAATGTTCAAAATGTCAAACAACTTGTTCAAATAGATTATAATAAATTTTTTGGTTATATTAGCTGTTGAAATATTGATGTTCAAAATGTGAAACATAATGTTAAAAATGTCAAATAACTTGTTCAAATAGGATATAATAAAAAATTTGGTTAGATTACCTTTTGAAATATTCATGTTCAAAATATGAAACAACATGTTCAAAATGTAAAACAACTTGTTCAAATTATGAAATAACATGTTCATATATATTGTAAATTTTTTTTTGGTTTGATTTTTCTGTGCAGAAATCCAAAACCGTTGAATTCTGTGAAACCAGTGACAGCAGATGAATCTGATTCTCAAACGTGAGTGAATTTTTATGTTCAAAACTGTTTGGCAGTTGATCATTATAAGAAGCTAATAGTTATATTTGCAGCCTCAGGCTGATCGATGCAGAAGAACATATTCCATTAGCAATCCTACAGAAGAGAAAGCAACGAGAACCTGCAACAACTTCAAAAGTGGTGGATCCAATACTGCTGAAAAACATAAATGAATCATATATGGAGGAAACCGTGAATGATGCGTATGTAACTGTTTATATTCACTTTTATAATTAGAATATAAATATTATCAAATGTTGTTGTGGTTTGTGGTGCTGTTGTTGGAGTTGCTGCTTTTTTGATTTCATGCATTTTATATGTTCATTTCCTAATTCATCGTGTTCAATATATTATCAGTAATGTTCAATTGATGTTTAAAATTGTTCAGTGTGCTATTCACTTTTGTTTAGATTGATGTTCAAATTCTTAACTTATAATGTTCAACATACAATGAATCATGTTCAAAACGTTAATTTTTTTAAAATATGAATGCAGGAATTTTGTTCCTATATGGTTTATAATTTTAAAAAGTTGTTGTTTATATAGGAACCCTCAACCAAAGAATCAGAAAAAGTCCAAAATTACATTCACAGTAAAAGCTCCAGCTGAAAAAGTTATTGATCCAGTTCAAACTGCTCCGGTTCAAGCTGCTCCGGTTCAAGCTGCTGTGGTTCAAGCTGCTACGGTTCAGGAGGAAGACAATGACGATGGTATGCATGCTGCTAGGACAAGGATTCTGCGTAATGTATTGAAGTTTTCTAAACACAAAAAGCATATTCAGCATAACAATCGCAGGATAAGTATGTCCCCTGGAAGGTAATAATTTGATCTTATTATGTTCTGAATAAGTATTCTATTGTTATTGTCTTTAGTTTTGGGATGTTCAGTTCCTAAAGGATCATGTTCAATGTTTGAAATCTCAAGTTCAAATGTTTTTAAAGGATCATTGTTAGCAAAACTCATGTTCAACTTTTAAAATATCATGTTCATATTTTAAAAAAATATTGATCAATTTGTAAATAATAACTATATTTGTTGGATAAATTGTGGTATTCAGTTTTTTAGGGTTCATGTTCAACAATTTGATAACAATGTTAAACCTATAATAACCTAGTACAACTTATGTTCAACTTACTACAACCTATGTTCAACTTCCAAAAACTAATGTTCATATTCACCATATGTGGTGTAGGAATGAAATGGCAAGTCCAGAAGCAATAGCATTAAAAATAAAGAAGCAGCAACAAAAGAAAAAAGATGATTTTGAAATGGAGAAGATGAGAGAGGCTGCTATAGCTGAAGAAGCTGGAAGAAAATGAAAACAAGAAGATGAGAGGAAGAAAAAAGAGGAAGATGAGAGGTTGATAAAGGAAGCTGAGAGGAAGAAGAAAGAGGAAGCTGATATTAAGAAGAAAGAGGAAGCTGAAAGGAAAAAAGCGGAAACTGAAAGGAAAAAAGCTGAAAAAGAGGAAGCTGATAAAAAGAGAAAGGAAGTTGCCGAAGCTAAAAAATTAGCTGCGAAAGAAGAAGCTGAAAGAAAGAAATTAGCTTTAAAAGAGTTAGCTGAAAGAAGGAAGGCCGAGAGGGAAGCTGCAAAATTGGCAGCAGAAAAAAAGAAAGCTGAATTGGTAGCCGAAAAGAAGAAGGCTGAATTGGAGGTTGCAAGGATAGAGAAGGAGAAAGCAAAGCAGGCTGAAGTTGAAGATGAACCTCCATCGAAAAGAAAGCATATTGCTAATAGGAAGCAAAAGGAGAAAAATGTGACGAATTTCTCTTTCGAAAAGAGAATGACAAGAACATCTGCAAATGATATGGAGAATGATATGGAGCCTGAATATGAGGGAAGTGAGAATGTGTCCTCATCTGAAGATGATGATGAAGATGATGAGGATGTCAACATTACACAGTTGTCAGAAAATTCTGATAGTGATAGAGACGATGACAATAACCCGTCAACGAAAAGGAATACACAAAAACAAGTCATACAAAAGACAGAAACTCCAGTTCGTAAAGCTGGCAAGGAGGAGGATCAGAAGAAAAAGGATATCAAAAAGACAGGGGTGAGGGTTAATCATACAACTTTTATGGAATGGGTTCCTAAACTAACCGAAAATCAAAGAAACGCTATTCAAGAAATCGGGTTAGGACCATTGCTCACTGTTAATCTGCCCCAAAATGATCAGGTAATTTTTAGTTTTTAAAAATGTTAAAAAGTAAAAAACACAGTTTTGTTTAGGTTGATGTTCATATCTTAATGTAGCATGTTCAATATATAAATAACGATGTTCAAAACTTAATTAAATTTTAAATATGAATGCAGGCATTTTGTTATTGGCTTATTGATCAGTATGAAGAAAATTCTTCAACACTGTACTTACCGCGTGGTAACACAATCCGATTGGAGGTGGATGATGTACACATTGTGTACGGTCTTCAAATGGGTGGTCGCAGAATCATTGAGTCCAAGTTTGACCATGATACCGAGGAATACAAAAATTTTCTCACAGAATGGAGGAGAACCTGGAATATCAGAACTGGAGCACCTAGTGTTTCAAAGATAATCAAGCGATACACAACAGAAGTTGGATTCATAGGTTGTGAACCGCATGATAACTTCATGACTGACTTCTTAGTGGTTGCGGTGAATATATTCATGAAGTCCAGTCAAAGTACACAAGCAAACTACAGATTTCTGTTATCCATGATGGATCGTAATGAGATCAGATATTTGGATTGGTGTGAATATGTCCTATCGAGTTTGGATGCTACAGTGGAAGACTGGAAACAAAACAAGAGAGGATTTTTCAAAGGACCATTGCCTTTCTTACAGGTATTCAACATTTAACCAATAATGTTAAGTACTTTTTAATTCAATGTTTAATACATGAAATTCAACTTTTAATTCATCATGTTCAATTATTTTTATGTTCAATGATTGCATGTTGTTTTTCATACTCATGTGCAACATTTAATTAAATATGTTCAACTTTGAATTCAACATGTTCTAATGTTTAATGTTCAATGATTGCATATTTTGATTCATACTTTTAATATGTTCAATATGTTCAACTTTTGATGCATCATGTCCAACTTTTAATACAACATGTTCAACTTTAAATACATCATGCTGAATACACAGTCATGTCTGATTAATACGTTTAATACGTTTAATATAACTCATTGTCACTAACAAATATTCAATTTTTAACTAGTTATGTTCAAATGTTTTTTAATATTAATACACTTTTTAATTTTAATGCATAGCTATTCTACTTCGACCGCGTCATGAAGAAAAGGGTAGAACAACCAAGAACATTTCCCCTGATATCAACTTAGACAAAGAAAATGGTTAAAGATAGAATAATAGAGGAAAGGAAAGGGTATGGGCTTGGCCGAATTCTTGACAAAATAGAATTGCCGGAACCAGAAGTGCCTCAAGAAAATGTGCCTCAAGAAAATGTGCCTCAAGAAAATGTGCCTCATAATGTGCAAGGAGAAGCTGTGCAACAACCTGTGCAACAAAATGTGCAAGGAGAAGCACATAATGTTCAACAACAAGAAAACCCGAAGGTAAATATTATTATTTTTTTAATGTTCAGAAATTTATATTCAACGTTCAGTATTTTATGTTTTTTGTTCAGAATGTTGGTTTAAGAATTATGTCATGTTCAGAAAGTAATTTTCAATGTTCATAAAATGTTCAGAATTTTATGTCCTATGTTCATTAAGTTATCTCTTATGTTCAGAAAGTTATTTTCAATGTTCAGAATGTTGTGTTCAGAATGATGTCCTATGTTCAGATAGTTATTTTCAAAGTTCATATAATGTTCAGAATTGTATGTCTAATGTTCAGAAATTCATGTCCTATGTTCAGAATTTGGATTTTCATATTTAAAATATTTACATGTTTTTTTTTACAGGATTTCATGATGGATTTCATTATGTTAATGAACAATTTAGGGGCTAACTTGTCTATGTTGAGCACGAAACTGAAAAGGGCTCAAGAACTCTTCCCGAACAACAATTTGGTGAAGAATGTTGAAGAGTTCATGGGGAAAATGCCAAGAGAACCATCAATTCTTAGTCAAGAAGAAGAATTGTATGGGACTGATGAATTCTTGATGGCTGTAGAAGAAATTGAAAGGAGTATTGCAGAGGGAGTTGCTAAGGAGAACATAAGGATTGCAAATGAGGAAGACGAATACGTCCAGTTTAATCCAAATCGCCCCTTTAGCCTAGGAATTGGCCTAACCCCAGAAATACCCAATGATAAGGATGGAGCATCAACTTCAAAATCCCCGGGACAAAATAAAGACGAGCACCTGAACCTCGATCTAAATCTGGGATCATCAAAACAAACTGATGATCATGTTTTGGAAACACCTGTGACTGGGAATGTCAGGGATGGCACAGCAGCAGTGGCTGGTGAACTAGTGGGGGCACCACAGACTGAGAATGTTCAGGAACACACAGCAGCAGTGGCTGGTGAAAAAGTGGTTGCGGTTACCGATGTCACAGAAGGGTAGGATTCAAGTGATATGAATTTGAATGTGGAACACTGAATATTATAAAAATATGTAATTATTAAACAAGTATTTTGAAGTTATGAATGATAAAATGGTTTTTGATAAATGTTCAACTTTTACTATTAAATGTTCAACTTTTAATGTCATATGTTCAAATCATATACTTTGAAGTAATTACTTATATAATGGTTTTGTGTAAATGTTCAACTTTTAATGTCATATGTTCAAATCATATATTTTGAAGTAATTACTTATATAATGGTTTTGTGTAAATGTTCAACTTTTACTGTTATATGTTCAACTTTTACTGTTATATGTTCAACCTTTACTGTTATATGTTCAAATTACTTTTATATGTTATATGTTTAATGTTCAAAATTCTTCTGGAAAATGTTTATATGTTCAATGCAGAATACCAGAGCCCCAAAAACGGCCTCAGCGGGAACTCCGAGACGTACCTGCTTGCTTCAAATCACCGTTCATGGTCAAGTACAAAGATTTATTCAAGACTGTGGAGAACATGAGAGCAATAATTACAGACTATGCGTTTGATGATGGAGACGACAAGTACATAATTAAAATAACATTCATAATTAAAATAACATTCATTTTATTATTTTTATCTTTTGGGATAATTTTTCATAACATCGTTGAATCAATATTGTAGGGAAGTATTATATTTTGATGGAGAAAACTCGATAGACAGAGATGAGATGAAAACATTGGGTCGTGATGGATACATAGACAGCGCTATCGTTGATACATGGTCTTCAATCTTAAACGGGAAATGTTCCAAGACTAAGTTCTACTTCTCCACAGTCCCCTTTGTAAGTATAATACTTATGGTATACAGTTCTGGATATTATTATTGATTTCAATGTGCAGAATTGTATGTCTTATGTTCAGAATGGTATCCCTTATGTTCATATTGTTATGTCTTATGTTCAGAAAGTTAAAATCAATGTTCACAGAATGTTCTGAATTTTATATATTATGTTCAGAAGGTTATGTCTTATGTTCATATCTGTTAAATGCAGTTGATCATCAACACCTTCAAAATCAGTCCAGAAACAGATAGCTGGGACACAAGGCTTCATAAATTCAACAACAGATTGACAACTGAAATGAGGAATGCTAGTGTTCATAGCCTTAAGACGTATAAGGAGATATATTTTCCGGTATGTGTAAGTGCGCATTTTTATGTGTTGTGCGTTAACTTCTATGATCGATCAATAGATATTATAGACAACCGGAAGCTGCCACAACATGTCAAGGCGGGCACAAAATACGAAGGACACCCAACAAAAATGGTAAGTTAACATCCAATGTTCATTAAATGAATATATATATATATGTACATTAAAAATACTTACCTGCTCTTAAAAAATCGAAAATATAGATCGAAGCTCTAGAATATTTTTACAAATATAATGATTACAAGGTAGGACAAGGATTGTCAAAGTTCAAAGAGGAACTGATTAAGATGAAATGGCGAAGCAATGAGGATGCAATAAACTGTGGAGTATACCTGTTGAAACATATGGAAACATACACAACAGACCCTGAATTAGAATGGAATCCTGGGTTAAAAGCAAACAATGTAAGTCTTTTGTATAATGTTCATTTTTTGAAAGCGAATGTTCAATATATTATTATAAATATTCAATATTTTCTTTAATTTTCTTCTGGGTGGTTGCAGCTTGATCAGATAAGGAAATTAAGGATGCATTATTGTGCTGAAATTCTATTGGACAATGGAAACAGACATAAGTACCGGATCCAGACTGCTGCTAAAAGAAAAAACGAGGAGAACTGGATGCAAAGCGGAAGCTAGCGGAAGGTAGCGGAAGTCAGGTGGATTGCCTTGGAATTATAGTTCGTTGTTTGTGTATAGTTTATGTAGATTTGATATGACATTTTGGTTGACATGTTTGATTGTGAAATGTTTGGTTTGAAACAATTTGCGAATTAAGTACATATAGTTAAAGGCTATTTGTGGGTTATAATTTCATTTATTCAAATTCGCATTTAAAATGTTCAATGATAAACACCAAATGTTCAAATATGATACAGTAACAATAATGTAAGAAACATCAAAAATTATCTTAAACCAAAGTTTAACATAAATCGAAAAACGAGTTAATCAAACGTATCACATATGAAATTCAAAAAATAGAAAATATCGGAAATTACATATCACGAAAATTATTTATCAAAATTGGCCATAATCTCATCATAAAGCGATACACGAGCAGCAGGAGAATTCAATTCCGTGTTAGCAGAAATTGGAGCGCATTCCGAATATATTCCTTTCCTTTTCTTAGATTGTGAACCAAAACCACCCTACATTACCAAAAACATAAAATATTAGAAAACAATGTACAATATATGACTAAAAATGTTCATAAGTAAGAGATATATGTTCAAATACCTGAACAAAACATTTCAAAGAGTCCACAACATCTGGTATTGCTTTCTTACCACAAATATCCTCCTACATATGCATCAAATTCGTATATTCAATTAATCAAATGTAATATTCAAAGTTAAAAGAACAATGTTCATAAATAAGATAATACCTGCACAGAATCAGGTACTACACTCTTTCCTGAAATACCTTTCTACACATTATAAAGAAATATATTTAGTTTTGAAAGCATATTCTCAAACTATTTTTTTATTCATATTCACACACTAACCTCAAGGGATGAACCTAATACACGCAACTCTGAGTCAGAACTTGGATGAGAATAAAGGAGAGGATTTCCCAAAGCATCAAACTCCTAAAAAATTGATATTCAACTTTTCATTAACAATGTTTAAAATTTAAATATAAATGTACAACATATAAAATTCATGTAAAACAAATAACCTGAACAGAAGCTTGCGCTTTAGCTTTAACATTTTCAGCATGTTTTTCAGCACGTTTCCTCCAAGCCTTCTTTTTGTTACACTCCTTCTCAACAATACCCTTAGGCCTCTCGTTTGTCTCACCCTTTTTCCTACGCTTTTTTGGATCTTTAATGGATGGACCATCCTTTCCATCGTGACCAGGAACATCAATGCCCTCAACCGGCTCTGCAAAATCAATAGCACCCCTAACACTCTCAACCTTTTGCCTTAACAAATCAAATGCGGTATCAATTTCTACTCTAGCTTCAAGGAAATCTTGACAAGATGTAACCAAACGAACAAACTTCCTCATAGTTTGAAATCTCCAAACAGAAGCAGGAACAACATTTACTTTGGAGGATTGTTCATCAACAACAGCGCTGCACATAGCTGCTTTCGTCCACCTCTTCAAAATGTATTGTTCGGGTAACATAGAAACACAATGTATACTATATATACGAAGAATATGAGAACACAATAAACCCACTTCAGAAAAATGCTTGCATGTACAATTGGACTCAAATGTAATTTTGTTAAACGTAACCTCGTGCCTTATCAAATCAGCAGTAACAGGCTTCCATATCAGATAAACAACTTTTTCTGCATCTTCAAATGTACGTTCCTGATTCAATGAAATTCCTCTCAGAAACTGCTCCTCAAACTTCACATATAGATAACCAGTGTACACCTTCCTTGCATGCACAAGTATACTAACATTGGCAGCAGCCATATGCCGATTTCCCCTCAATACACGATAATCATGGTGATTTTCTTTGCTATGCCATGCAGATATAACATCTAAAAACAAGTGATAAAAATCACATAAACCATCTGTTTTCCTCAACCTATCTTTAATAGAATTATTAGTCGATTCACTCCTTTGAGAAGACAAAGCTCCACCAGAGAATGTATCCTTAGAATACGCACGGCACCAATGCTCTCGAATCACATACAAATTATTCAACCATACATTCTTCTCACACTTATAGTGCTTAATGAACCTGAAAGTTAAAATGAATATGAATATTACGTTTTTATAATTGAACAACACCTATAAAGAATTGAACATGAGAATAAAAAGGAAATATACCTTGGCCAATAATGTTCAAACTCAGCAACAGTATCACAATACTTCAGAAGATAACTAAACAACTCAGTAAAACCTTTCATAGCTCTCTGCGTAGCAATATTCTTCTTTGAATTCTCTCCAAGATGCCATGTACACAAACGGTGACTAGCACCCGGAAACACATCCCTAATAGCAGCAGCAATGGCAGGAGCTTGATCTGTCATTATAGTTTGAGGTATTCCACCACCCATTGATCGCAAAAAAGATTCAAACAACCAAATAAAAGAAGGAATACGCTCATTAACCAGGAACCCCAAACCAAAAACTACATTATTGCAATGATGATTCATTCCAACAAATGGTGCACATATCATATCATACCGATTTGTCCGGTATGTCGTATCAAACACCAATAAATCACCAAAATATTCATAATCCCTTTTCATCCTTCCATCCCTCCAAAAGAAACTAATTAAATGTCCATGTTCATCTAACTCAAAATCATAATAAAAATCACTCTCAGATGATTGTCTTTGAGCAAAGTACCTAATTAACTGATTACAATCTTTACCATCAAGTTTCATTGCCTTTTCAGCAGCCAAAGCGTTGTATGCATCAGCAGTAATAAACCATAAATTAGGAGATCCTCCGACTTCTTTTCTCATTGCACGAAGCAAATCAGACACTCTACAACCACTGGCTTTCATTGAACTAAGATACTTGAGTTGCTCCCCTGTAATATCTCTTTGAGACCTAAGCAAGTATCTCTTGGCAGCGGGAATCATATGATGATTGTGAGTCATGTTATGCCTCACCACAGTCCAAACACCTTCATTGGTAATAGAAAACTGAATAAAAGCAGTACAACCTGTACGCAATTCAGACCTCTCATACTTCCTCAACGTTTCCTTCTTCACATCTTTAAAGCCAGAATTAGAACAAAGAAATCTGCGCATAATCCACAAACCAGTTCTACGACTAGTCCTAATTAATCCCTTACGAATACTGAAACCCTTCCTAAATGCATAATCATTATACATTTCATAAGCTTCATCATCACTCCTAACTTCTTTTAACATTAATTCTGATGCAGATGCTTCTTCAACCACTACTACTTCTTTAGACACTGTTAAAAAATAGAGGGAAAAGATGATGTTCAATTTAGATTGTACGATGTTCATATATTAAAACCAAATGTTCATAATCCTAAACTTCAATAAATGTGTTGCGATAATAACATAATCACAACGAAAAAAACATTGACAAAAGTAAATACCAAAGTCATGTTCATAATATAGGTGAATAATGTTCGAAATCATCAAAAACAACAAGTGTAAATTTTCCAGAAAATTGGAAAATCTGAAAAATATTCAAAATATTAAAAAACGATACAAAGTTCATCAAACTAAAACCTAATACAACTATAAACGTAAAAAAAACAAATATAAAAAGAATTTTAATCACAATTGAATCTAATCACAATTGAAAATCAAAATCGCAAAATCAGAATCGCAAAATCAAAATCGCAAAACAAAAAAAAAACAAAAAAAAATAATTGAATCAAACTCACATTCCTTCATCAACGCAGAGAGTATTGAGGAATTATCAGCATTAATTTCAGCAAGTATAGCATCAATGGAAGCTTTGCTAGTAAAATCATTCATAGAGCATAATGTTGAAACAGAGGAAGCCATGAAGATTGAAATCAGCAAAATTGAAAGAGAAAAACTGCGTAATGGCTTTAGAAGAGGAGAGAGAAAATTTTGAATTGATCAACGTGATTACAAAGCAAAAGGAAAGAAGGAAAATAGGAAACAAATCTGGCGCTAAAATTAATGCCGTGATCAAGAAGGAAAGGAAATCAAAGGGGAAAAACGAAATCAACGCTTTCAGAAGCTTTAGAAGGAAACTAAAGAAGGAAGGTGAGTTTAGGACAAAACGACGACGCATAGGAGTAAAACGCTGCGTTTAGGCTCGTATGCACGCTGAGATGCGTGCATACCTATGCAGCCAAAAATTTGGGATTGAGACGGTGGATCTTTTCTATTCAATTATGAATTGGATAAATATTGTTCGGGCACATTAGGCTGATAATGTAGCGGATACAAAGAATTATTGGACAAGTTGGCGTGCTCCTTTTTCAGTATCTTCTAGTCAATGCTTCTATATAAGTTTTTTTTTTTTTTTTCCTATTATGAGGAGTTTCCACCGCCTTTGGTGAGTGAATTAATTTTCCGCGTGTGTTTGCATAATCAATGTTTTTTTAAGTAAATGAACTTAATATCACACTTGAATTGAAATATGGAGTTTTATGATATTATTCTCCTACTGGTTGATCAATTACTTCAGTTTATGATATAGGAAAAAAGAAAACCCTGATTAATCCAATAATGAAAATCAGAAACCTAATTCATGAAAAATAAGCCGGACACATGAAAATAGAAAACACAGTTATGAGAACAAAATATGGATATAACACAAAAGAACAATAAAAATCAAAGACCTACTAATAAATTCGAATAACAACCACAAAAGTTTGTGAATTTCAGCAAAAAACATTGATAAACTTTTTAACTCAAAATCGAATTGATTGTCACAAAAACAACAATAAACGAAATCAAAATTTTAGTGGCAACCATTACTTCAGTAATGTTAAAAAAATATTTTTTTAGGGGCAACGTAAAATTTTACTGATGCTAAAAAAAAAACATTTTAAATGCAACCATTATTTTATTAATGCTAAAAGTATTTTTTTTAGGGGCTAGTTAAATTTCATTGATGCTAAAAAAAAGATTTTATGAAGCAACCATTATTTTATAATGCCAAAACGTACTTTTTAAGGGTAACTAGGATGCTAAAAAAGAGTTTTAGATAAATCAATTATTTCATTAATGCTAAAAAATACTTTTAGAGGCAACATAAATTCCACTGATGCTAATAAAATTTTTTAGAGGCAATCATTATTTCATTAATGCTAATAACTACTACAACCGTTTCAAAATGATCTTTACACTTTTCGTTTTAGTCCGTTTCATATATTTTTTTCAATTTGATTTTTTCCATTTTTGGACAAGATTTTTTTTTACTAATTTACTCTTTTTACCCCTGAATATTTACAATTTTCCATTCACTTTTTCTTACTTTATTCAATTTTTTCCTACACCCATCCACCTTTTCCAATGTTCTCTTACTTTATCCATATGTTATTATATTCAACTAACTTTTTTACTTTTTTCTTAATATTTGTGCAAATAGTAACTGTAAAGATCTTTATGAAACGGATGTAGTACATTTTAGGGGCAACTTAAATTTTATTGACGCTAAAAAAAGTTTTAAATTAGTGCTAAAAGGTACTTTTTAGGGGCAACTTAAATTTTATTGATGCTAAAAAATATATTAGATGCAATATTATTTTATTAATGCTAAAAAGTACTTTTAGGGGCAGCCTAAATTTGTGCAGCGCTAAAAATATTTTTTAGAGGCTACCATAATTACCTAATGCAAAAAAAACATTTTTAGAGGCCATAAAAAATTAATTGGCTCAAGGTGTTGCCTCTATATGTAAATTTTCTTATAGTGTAAGAAGAAGCAAGAAGCTAAGAAAAGGTAAAGTCGACCTACGAGTGGGAAATGGAACAAGAATTGTTACATTAGCTTAATATATATGTTAAATAACTACAGAAGTACGGAGTATTAGCTTCAAGGCAGTTGGGACTTTGTGCGAGTCGCCTTGTGCAAACGCAACAGTCGATGTTGTCCAAGCGGATATCTGATATGTGTGGGAACACACATATCACCCATAACAAGACAAATTAGGGGAAATGCAAGAGGAAGGACAAAACACAAAAATCAGAACAAAAAAAATATGAGAGAAAAAGAGAAAAAAAAAAGTACAAATTTTTTAGAAAGGCCGATCTACGATAATATATTGTGTGGCGGCTTAAAAGAGGAAGGTTATCCGCACCTATTCTGTTCTTTTAGTTACCCTTATTGATGTTATAAGTTCTCTTTATTGTAGTTATAAGTTACTTTATTTTCAAGGCATAGAAACATCTTATTCAAAAATCATTAAATGACAATTTTGGGTTGGTTGGTTGGCTTTTATGGCTTAGTTTATTTGTTAGAAAAAAATACTTTTGACTTATTGCAAAATAAACAATTATGAGTATTAATTAGACTTAATATGGATTTTGAGTTAGCCTTTTTATTATTTTGACTAATATGTATGAAGATCATTTTAGAAAATTGGCATGATCCCACTATTTTTAAAACAATCTTAAAGTTAGTTAGGAAGTCACATCTTTTCAATGGTTAGGGTCACATTTATCCTTGAGTAAGGTAACTTTAGTTCTCAAATAAGGTCACTTATATCTTTAGTCTGGTTCACTTTTATATTTGGATGTACAGTAAAATACCGTAGATCGGGGGCACACAAAAGTTTTTGAAAAAAAAGTAAAGAGAGAATGAGAACAAAATAGTACAAGTACCATTTCTTAAAAATATACAAGTATCATTCCTTTTAAAACAATTGTCATTTCTTTAAAAAACAGTACCATTCGTTTTAAAACTAGTACCAATATTTTTTTAAAGTATTATTTCCTCATTTTTTTCGTATTCATAATCAATCTCGAAAAATAAATTGGCAGCAATTTTTTTTTTGTCTTTTTGCTATTTTGTCTTTTGCTATGATATTTATGTTACTGCACATATTATATATGTATTCGTAGTTCCTCCACAACAGTCCGACCCATAAGAAAAGTAACTCAAACATCCCATTAGACCTATCGGCTATTCTCATATTTTGGATCCATTTAAGACTAAACCCAAATTCAAGGATCCGTTAAGACTCTTTACGGTGGACATTTTGTCTTCTCCTCCTCTACTTGGGCAGTTGGGCATAGGGCCGAGAAAAACTATCCGAAAAACCAAAACCCCGAAATCCGAACCGGTATTCAATTCGAAAAAGTGGTTGCCCGAACCATATGGTTATCGGTTCGGGTACCCGATCCGAAATTTGGTTATTGAATATGGTTACGGATATCATTTTATAAATAACGGGTACCCGATAACGATCCGATAAGCCATTTTTTTTAAGTTTTTCCCAATTTTAATATTTTTTTTCCCAAATTTCTCAAAATCCTAAATGTTAATAATCAATGTATAATTTGAGTCAATTCTAATTTCATTAGTGATATAGTCAAAATCATGTGTTAATGTTGGTATTTAGTGTTGAAAGATATACTATTTTTTCCAATTGGATATCATAACGGGTACCCGATATCCGATCCGAAAGTTTGGTTACGCGAATTATGAATACCCGAACTTAACGATTCGGTTGATGAATACGGAGTATCAATTTTCCTTATTGATTATTGGTTACCCAATCCGATAATGCTACTGATTCGGGTACCCATGCTCACCCCTGGTTGGGCGTATAGCACCTTTTTCTAATTTCCCTCTCCAGTGTCTCCACTTCCAAATCTGTATAGTAACGAATTAGTATAGTACCCGTGCGATGCACGATTTATGATATAAATATTAAATTTGCATATTATCATTAAAATAGAGCTTATACATAATCTTCTTATTAAAACTAATGATGGATAGATTTGTTACTGTCACATTCCGTGTCTTATTTATTTAACAAATTGAAAATAAATAAATAAATAAATAAATAAATAAAGGAACATAGATAAATTTACGTTCTTCGAGCGATTTCCTTCAATATTGTTTAAAGAACGTCAAATTCCCAAAATGCGCCACTTTTAAACTTAATTCCCACCATACCGTCCACGTCAGCATTAAAACCGGTCTTTTTTTTTTAACGAAGCGGCACTAAACCGCTATCTCAGGTAGCGGTTTACTTAAGTAAACCGCTATCTCATATAATCACCATTTATAAATGGTAAAAAAAAAACAACCACGTCAGGTAGGGGTTCGAACCTACGACCTTCTGCTCAGGAAATAAACGCTCTATCCACTGAGCTACAGACACTGATGTTGATAAGTGAAATTTGGTAATGTTTATAATTAATATTAAGAAATGGTTAAAAAGAAATAAATGCGTCAGGTAGGGTTCGAACCCACGACCTTCTACTTAGAAAAAACACGCTCTATCCACTAAGCTACAGACGCAATTGATGTCACAAGAGGTTACTTCTAAGTTATATTTCTATTTAAACTGTAATTCATGTTAAAAATAATTTACAACTAAGCAAACCTCCATCTGAGATAGCGGTTTTGTTTTAATGCAAACCGCTATCTCAGATAGCGGTTTATAACATTGAACCTCCATCTGAGATGGCGGTTTTCTTTAAAACGGAACCGCTATCTCATATGGCGGTTCAATGCTGAACCGGAAAAAAAAATTACTTCTCTTTCTCCCTTGCTTACGTGGACGGTATGGTGGAAAATAACTTAGAAAGTAACGTATTTAGGGAATTATTGGATCTTTATGCAATATTGAAGGAAATCGCTCACGTTCTTCATCTTTCATAACCCATGTCAAACATAAATCTATTCTCATCCACTCTTTATTTCGATAGTCATATTACATATATACTTTAATACTCATTTATCATCTACATCATTACCCCATCATCTAACACCTACCCCCACCATAAACTTTATTTAGCTAGTGATAACTTCGAAGCACAGTGGGGTTGGTCCCTCAACACTTGTACGGTTGTACCTGCCTAAAATTCTCATCCCCATGCCCGTTACAACGATAGGTACGATATTCACCCCCTTCCAAATCTCTGCCTCGCGATAGGAAAATAAAATTAACCCTGCTTCATCACTCGTCCGTGTATCCACACCCGCCTCAAACAAAGCCCTAGGTGGCTAGACCCGACATTATTTTTTGATAAGAGAGTTTTGAATTTTAAAACTCTAAAAGTATTTGACAATTTGGTTGTCTGATTACATTTTACTTTGGACACATGTAGCTTATAGATATTTTCCTAGTTAAAACTAATGTTGGATAAATAAGGTACGTAGACAAAAATATTTTCATCCCCATTAACCACATGTGTCAAACCTAGCCCTAGATGGCTGAACCCGACATTATTTTTTGATAAGAGAGTTTTAAATTTTAAAACTCTATTCTAGAGTATTTGACAATTTTATAGTCTAGTTACATTATAATTTGAATGCATATAGCATATAGATATTCTCTAGAGCATATAGCATATAGATATTCTCTAGAGCATATAGCATATAAGATCTTAGTTAAACTAAAACTCTATATGCATATAGCATATATAGCATATAAGATCTTAGTTAAACTAAAACTCTATATGCATATAGCATATGCATACAAGATCTTAGTTAAATTAATGATGGATAAATTTGTTATTGACTCGGTCATTCGATGTCTTATTTATTAAATAGATAAAAATAAAGAAGGGTACATAGACAAAATAATTTTCATCCATACTCATGACATGTGTCAAACCTAGCTCTATACGGTTGGCCCCGACATTATTTTTGGTAAAAGAGTTTTGAATTTTAAAACTCTATTGTAGAGTATTAGACAATTTGGTTGTCTGATTACAATATACTTTGGACACATATACCTTATAGATATTCTCCTAATTAAAACTAATGATGGATAAAAATTTTATTGCCTCATTCATTGTTTTATTTATTAAAAAAGGAAAAACAGATAAGGGTACATTAACAAAATTATTTTCATGCTCATTCATCACATGTGTCGATCATAGTGTTATTCTCATCCACCCTTTACTTCAATAGTCATACCTACTTAATCATTCTTTTTTATTTATATCATTACCCGATCACTTAATACCTACTCCACTATTTACGATATTCAGTTAGTCATGACTTTTAGGATGGTCGGGGTCTCCACACTCGTACTCGTCTACCATTCTCATCCCAATCTCCGTCAACCAAGTTAGGAAAGGTACTCACTCCTGCCAATCTACTTCTTAACAGGTAAAAAATAAAATTTATCCATGATCTATCACCACCCGTGTACCTACACTCGCCTCAAACCCACCCTTGGACTCAACATTTTATTTGATAAGAGAGTTTTATATTTTAAAATTCTACTATAGAGTCTTCTACATTATCACTGTCTTATTAGAATAATCGAGTAAATAAAAAAAACATTATAATACGTACTCTCTCTGTCTAAATTTAATCGTTACAATGGTCTTTTCACGAAGTTTTATGTGATAAATTATTATAAGCTTATACATAATAATTTAATAGAAAAATAAGTATTCCGGGAGATATTGAGATTTTTTTTTATAGAATCAAGTATATATAAGAGAGGTAAATCATAGAGCGACATAGCTTCACATCGATTTCCGTTATCCAAAATTGTGCGAAAAGATCTTTTATTAGATTACAATGTAAAGTAAAGGCGAACAGATTACCCATCAAATGATCAAAGACAAATAAACTAATAATATAAAATGAAGCTAAAAAAACTCTTAATTTTGTTTCATTTAAAAGATTAAGGAACTATTAAATAAAGGATAAGTCCTCCCCTAATACTTCGGTAGTCCTCCCCTAATACTCACCCACCACCAAATCTCATTAGTCGATCACTTAACACCTACCTCCATCGTCTATTTTATTTGACTATAGATGACTTTGAGAGACTTCCTTATAAATTTTATAATTTGTTTTTTTACTTTTTTTAGGAAAAAATTATTTACTTTATCTAGCTAGATAGTGCTCCGTCACCTAGATAGCATATTATTGCACATATAAAAAGACAACATTAGAAGCTATTATATCATAAATATGTATTCGCTTTGTATTAAGTAACGATCCTTTCGACTCCATAAAATAACAATGTACGTAGTATTGTGTATTATTATATTTATTCAAAATAACTAAATCAAATAAAATGGAAAATGTTGTGAGGTTAAAGAAGACACAAATTCTTATTTACAATGGGTGTACAATAAATATTGTACACCAAAGTAAAAGTTAACTCAAAATGCTTAAAAGTTAAGCTTATATATGTAAAAGTTATGTATTTTTTAGTGTTAAATTTTTTCATTTTAGTAAAACTTATTTCTTTAAAATGACAAATAATGTATAAAATTAATCATTTAACCCTTTAAAATGTTTATCTATCAAATTTTTTATTACTAATATAAAAGTTAATCAAAATTAGGTTAAAGTTACAAAAAATTGGGTAAAAGTTATCTTGGTGTACAATAAATTTATTGTACACCTAGTGCGCGCAAGACCTTTTGTAAAGAAGATATGTTCGCGTTAAGTATTACGAAGTATATATATATGTTAGGTTCTCTCTCAAAAAAGTATATATCACCCACCCGTGTATTTACACTCGCCTCAAACCCACCCTATGACTTATTTTTATTTTTATTTTGGTAAGAGAGTTTTGAATTTTAAAATTCTACTACAGAGTCTTCTACAATTCCACTATCTTATTAGAATAATTGAGTAAATAAACAAAACATTATAATAAGTACTCTTTTCGTCCGGATTTAATTGTTGCAATAGTCTATTCACGGAGTTTTATGCGATAAGTTATTGTAAGCTTATATGGTCTAGAATAAAGTATAAGAGAGGGAATTAGAGAGAGACATAGCTCCACATCGATTTCTGTTGTCCAAAATTGCGCGTAAAGATTTTTCATTAGATTACAATGTAAAATAAAGGCAAATATATTACCCATCAAATGATCAAAGACAAAGAAACGAATAATATAAAATGAAACTATAAAATCTTTAAATTATTTTCATTTAAAAGATTAAGGAGCTATTAAATAAAAGGATAAGTAGAAATTATAAATTCGACAAAGAAAAGATACAAAGTTATTAAACAATTACTTTTTTCAATAAGCATGTTTTACAAAACTTTGATAAATACTACCTCGAATAATAAAGCAAAGATAAATATTCGTTATACATATCCTCGGTCGATATAAGACACATATTTTAAATAAAAAATTGACAATACATACATACAATTAGTCATTAGTAAATTTAAGTTAAATATTTTAATACTCCCTCCATTTCTTTTTGTTGTATCCGTTTCCATTTTAAGCGTTTCTTTTTGTTGTATCCGTTTCTATTTTTGGACATACATTTTATCCTAAAATACTCTTACATTTCTATCTAATTACCAAAATACCTAAAGATTCTACCCATATTCCCACCTAAATTTTCCCACCCCTATTATTTAATTCTTTTCCCTTCCCCCATATACCCACTCTCTCACCTCCTTTATCACCCATCATTACCACTCCTCTCTCTTACCTTATTTCTTTATTATTTTCTCTCTTTTTTTTTATTATAATCTCTTACATACAATCATTTTTCTTACACCCAATCATTACACTTATACCAATACAAACCAAGATTCCAATTTTCTTAAAAACTCCCCACTTTCTGAAATGGATACATCAAAAAGAAATGGAGGGAGTACATGCTAAGAGATGTTAAATATTTTAAATAAAAAGATGTTTTAGACAACCTTGTTAAAATGTTTTTATTCTTATTTTAAACAGATTATTGTCATATTGTAAATAATGCGATATTGAAGTAGATTTTTAGTATAACTTTTAGTCAATGATCTTGAAGTATATATCACATATTTCAACATGTTATTTTAGTAGTATTAAAAATAATTAAATAATTTATTGCCATAAGTAAATAAGTATTTCATATTGTAATTGATTCCTTACCATAAGAAATTAGAAGGTTTAAGTAAAAAATACACGAACTTTATTATCACATTTATTGTCATATTAAATGTTTGGAAGTAGATTATTGTTTATTAAAGAGATTATACTTGCAGTAAATGATATGGGTATTAAATTTATATTATGAGTATTTAGACAAATCCAACAAAATGATACTGAGTACATGACTATGTTCATCATCTATATTAATAGTCACCAAATAACATAAAAAGCACAGAGATGTGTGAATATAATCGTTGTGTAAAAATAAAAGAGTTGCATCTAAAAAATTGAGGAGTTATATAGTAGAGTATTAGATAGATTAGATTACGCAAGTTTTTCTCGTGTTTAAGGAAGTTACATACGAAGTACTTTCTTTTTTAAAGTAATAAAATATTACTTATAATTAGGTAAATTTTCCAAAAATGACCTTTTATAACTCAAATTTGTGAGAAATGACCTTATATATTTTTTTGTGAAATCATACGTTAATGTAATTTTTTTTGCGAGAAAGGACCTAAGGGAAGTTCCCGGCATTGACTGATCTTTACCGGCCATTGACTTGCACGTGAGCAGCACGTGTGGCTTAAGTTGGCTAAAGACACTGATTTTTCCCAAGCCTTGAATTTTCAAACTTGATTTTTTTTTCTATATTTTTTTTTCAACTTTAGGTTTTATAGCTTAGAATTTTGGAGGAAAATTGGGTGTGGTTAGCAAAATAAAGCCACAGGTTCAAGTCAATGGCCGGAAAAGCTCATTCAATGCCGGAAACTTACTTTTGATTGTCTATCGCAAAAAAAATTACATTAAGGTGTGATTTCACAAAAAAAATTATATAAGGTCCTTTCTCGCAAAAATTGGGTTATAAAAGGTTCTTTTTAGCAAATTTGTCTTATAATTATCGAATTTAGTTGATAAAATATTATACAATATAATAGTAACCTTTTTTATACTATTCATACTTCGTTGCTTTTCTAATTTATTTGTATTCTAATTATGTAAGTACAAATCGGTATATTACATTAATTATTTTTTATAAATATCCTCCTACGTACTCCGTATAATGGATTAATTTTTTTAACAAAAATATAATCATATATTGTTATATTTGTTACCAAAATATAAAAAGATTTTATAAAATATTCCTCATGTATAGAATGACATTTTTTTTTTAAGGAAAAAAGAATCAAATACTTTATTGGATAAAAAGTAACAAAATAATTTACAATCAAGTATTTTAATTTTTAATTATTTTTTATATCTAAAAGAGAGACCAATCAATGAGTGACATTTGTCATCACAACATTGATTTCCTTATAATACGAAGTATATAGATAGATCCAAAAAAGACCAACAAAATAATGAGCAGATTATTGGAACTTTCTCGTAGGGTTACTCCCGCTTCTCTTCTCAAACCCACCCTTCCTCCACCCATTTCCACCACCTCTTCCTCCACCGTGCTCCATCACCGGAGCGCGAATCTTCTCTCCCATTACGGACTTGCAATCGGATCTATGGACTCAAAACCCTCGCAAAGCCCTAACATTTTGCCCAGAAATGCCGGAAAAATTCGACTTTATTCTTCAACATCGGAATACTCTGGTTCAAAGCACAGTGCTTACATGAATCAATTATATCCAATGTCAAATTCAAGCTTCAAATTAAGCAGCGGAAATTCATTGCAAGCGAATATCGTTCGACTAAGCGAGGAAGTATTTTTGGTTGATTCCGGAATAGGAACCCCTAGAATTTGCCTACAAGACGAGCTAATCGGGGTGAAAAACAAGGAGAAAATAAGATTCGAAAACCGGGTCGGATTCCTGGACTTAGTCACGGGTGAATCCCATATAAACAAGCAGATTCTAGAGAGGTTTTTCATCGATTTAGTAGCTGGAGATTCAACGGCGAAAGAGCGCGCAACGGAGAGGTTTAACGATTTGGTTGGGGGGTCGGCGGATGTGAATGCTGTTGCTGCAGGTGAACCACTGCTTGTTCTTCCAAGAAGATACCGGCAGAAGCGTGCTTGGATGGAGTTGAAGAATAAATACCGGTCGAATTTGAAGGTGAAAGGTTTTATTGTGGGGAAAGTGAGAGGAGGTTATTCGGTTGCTATTGCTGGGTTTGTTGCATTTCTTCCATTTCGTTCTAGTCAAATAAGTTTGACAAATGATCTTTTTCTTATTGAGAAAATTAACCACAAAACTGGGAATATTATGGTCAGTGTAACTTGAACAACAGCAACAATCAAGAGTATTCTCCTCTCTCTTGTCTATTTCAGTTTGTTTTGTTTATGATAGTTTATGTTTCAAATACTTCAATTAGGCGAATAATTTGACGGTAGTTTCAAACTAAAAGGCATTTTGTTGTGTTCTTGTCTGTGTGAAGCAAATCAAGAAATTGTCATTTTGCTACTACTCTACAATTATTTGAATCTTCTGCCTGCCTCATTGGAATTGCTTGCTCTAGTTCTTAATCTCAGAATTTATGAATAGAGTGCCATATCTAGATGGCTACTCGTTTAATTACCCTGACTTGCTACAGTGATTTTAAAGAGGTGCTTGGAAAAAGGGTGCTTAATGTCTATTTGCATTATTCACAAATTTCAGAGGTTAACTGATACATTCTTATCTGTTGTTGATGTTTGCTTATTAATCACAAGACATTAAACATGTATCGAACTTGTTCTCTACATGATACAATTCCTTTGTAGCGATTAGCAGTAGTACTCAACTAATGCCATATACTGGGCCATATGAGTTGGCAGGAGAGAAGAAGAGAGTAAAAAATGGTATAAAGGGATCAGAGAAACGAGCGGTTGCCATTGTTCATGAATTCATGAATTTGACTGTTGAGAAGATGGTGGAGGTGGAGAAGATCAGCCATTTCAGGAAGTGGTTTGGGATTGTATTGAAAGATTTCTCATTTTGATTATTCCCTTGTTGAGTGCTTTGACCATTGCGTTTATTCAACTAGTAGATTGATTGTGAATATTTCCATGGAATGTTTACGAAGTTGGTTATTGAAATAGTTAATCTCATGATTCATGAATGCGTAGTTTCATGCTACGGGTAGGGTGATTTGGTTGACTTTGTGACTTGAGGGTTTGATTTGATTCAAGCTTGCTTGTTTAAACTCATTGCATTTCAAATCCATTCAAACTTTGTTGCATATAAATTGATCACTTGAGTAATTGTGTATCATTGACCTTAAGGTAGCTGACCTAGGAATATATACCAAGGGATTGTGACCTTGCATTAGACTATTATTTGGTTTATGCTTGAACTTTACGTAAGGATGATTGTATGCAGGGTGAGAATCCACATTTTGTCACACTAATTGGCCCGCGTTGGGAGACGAATAGGGGTCTACTCTCACCAATGACTTGTCGTGCTTCGCTTGACCATGCCTAGGACTGAATCACGACCTGCCGTACTTGCATGGTTGTCTCTTGATTCCTTTTTGTGCTCCTTTGCCTAGTGGTTAATTGCTAGTGTAGTTTCGTAGTTCTGGTTTAATAAGTTCCACCTCATTTAGCATTTGTAGTGTCTCAAGTTTTTCCGTCCTTGTGAATTTCGATCCTAGCTTGTCACTGTACTAGCTGTAGAGGTAGATAAGGTTATTTTTGATAGGGTTAGGTGCGACACTAACTTGATTATTATCAACCCAATTGGAAAGGGAGGTATTTCTCTATGGGATAGTGTGAGTTCTGACTGGAATGTATTGGTTGGCTGTATTGATTTTCTTGTCTTCTGTAATTTTGTGATGCATTGAAAATGCTCCCCATTTTTACTATTTCAGTCATGGTTTGTCATAATAGCTCATGAAATCATTCTATTTAAAACAATTTATGTCGCTTCAGTTTGAAAAACTGCTGGTAAGCTTAATATTTTCTGTCTCTTCAGGAGAATGCTTGAATAATTATTTTTCAGAATTGGGATAGGTTTCTTTTTATCTACAGGTGATCACAATTCGGCATTTTAATTAAAAAATCATAATTTTAAACTACAGTAACTGCTTATATTTCTTTGCTGAAACTAGTTTCTGGGAACTTATATTAATATCTCCAGCTTTCTTAGAAGTAATGCAGTCTGTGATAACTGACAAGTAATTTTCACATCATAATGAGTTTCTGAGAACTAATATTTCTTTTTGAATGTCTAACTTATCATGCTAAAGTAGTTGATTAAAGTATTGTGTTTTGGATTGTTGTCCTTCATTTTGAAAGAGAACTAGCACTTTGACCCGTTGCACGGGAGCACTTTGTAAAGTTTTATAAGAATTTACATAGTTACATTACTCGACATACAATAACTTAGATATTGTGAAATTTTAGATTATTTATGTGTATTCGTAATTTTTTGTTTAATGTAAGTTATAAATAAATAAATAAATAAAATCACAGGTTGTATGTGTTAAGGTTATTACTAAGTTAATATAACAAAATTTAGTGAGAAAAATCAATCAAAGGTGATAAAAATGTAGCATATAATATAATGTCTATAAAAACAAACGGTTATTAAAATAATCATAATAAATTGACCAAAATTGATATTTAGCCATATAAAAAAAAAATAGACACGTAAAGTAAACACACATTACCTCTGAAAATGTGTGATTATATATAGTTGATTGTGCAAGTGATGTAACGAAAATGGTACGTGGTTAGTCAATTTATTTATAAGGAGTGCATTGAAGATGAGAAGTTGATGGCTCATCCTGGCAAGATGTTTAGCTTCTTATGTCTTCTATTTAGTAAGAACTAATGTTTATTAATGTTATTGTTATGAAATATTAATAACAATTTAACTTAGCTCATTAAATTATGATTATTTATTTGTATGAATGTCTTTTAGTTTTTTCATGTTTTTTTTGGGGGGAGGGGAAGTCTTTTGAGTTTTCCCTCTTTAAACACAAGGACATGCACATTAATAATGATGTATTTGATTTTTGGCTTTTTTTTTTTTTTTTTTTAAGAGAAGATTGTTTTTTTTTTTTGGTGCAAATGAGCCACAAGGGCGGGGATGAGAATCGATCCCAGGATCACCTGGAACCGGGATGGAAGCTCTAACCAACTGAGCTATCCATCACTCTCTTTAAGAGAAGATTGTGATGTGAAGACACATGTCACATTATAACATATGATTACATGTCACATCCTAACCTATGGTTTCAGTTTTTAAATACTAGGTATAGATAGATGCGTTGATTATTGTTTTACAGAGTATAAGAACCAAGAAGCATGAACTAATACCTATAAGATAGATGTTGATCATTTGATGTCCTGGTTAGCCTTTGTTTTTGATATAGTGGGATGGAAAAGATTTAATACTTATGTCAGAGTTAAAGAATGGGGTCTCACTTTTGCAATTTTTCACCGTTAAGGACCTATTTTTATTTTTTTTCACCGTTATATTCGGCTAAAATCAACTTATAAATCTGAAAGTTTAGTCCCCATGGTTAAAAGGTTAGTCCCCATAGTTAAAAGTTTAGTCCCCAAAAGAACAAATGTGAACCATATTTAGTTTCGTTCTTTAATTAAAAAATAAAAAGGTTTAGGTTAAAAGTTTTTAGATAGACTAACCTTTTAATCCAAAATGTCCGTAATTTAAAAATTGATGCCCTTCTAAAATATTAAAACACATTTTCTATCACTAGTGGTAGGCAGCGCGCGTTGCATGCGGTGTAGCTGGGTATTTCAGTTATGGCGCTGATGATGTTCTAGTGCTTATGAATATATTGAGTAAGAACTTATTTACTATGCACAAACACTTAGTTATAACATAAAGTTTACAAAAGTAGGGATTAACATTCCCTGAATCAAACCAAAGGTAGTTTGTTAGTGTTTACAAAATTATTGGGCCTATATTCCTTAAATCAAACCACTCTAAGGTAGTTTGTTACATGATATCCAACTGCTATAATAGGTACAAGCTTAAGCCTTTTTTTTTCCGTGAAGTAGAGCTAGTGACTAGAGTAATCATCTCAGGTGAGAAAGCATATTTTCCAGTAGCTATGGGCTTTGTAAATATTTTGCATAGATCATCTTAAAGTGGACATCCATACTTTCTGTAAGGTGCAGCTTCAAGATGCACCTGCATAAGACCAATACAGATTCAGTTCATCTAATTCAGTTGGTAGGGTAATTTATCTCATATTATTTCGGATTTTGGGTAGATAATTTGTATTCAAGACTCTAACTATTTGAGCTGTAACAAAAAGGGTTTCCTAATAATATTGGGAAATTTCAACTAAATTATCTAGGCCTGGCAGGTTTACTGTCAGGGGCGTAAGTTTTTCATATTTGTTGACAGCTTACAGCAGATAATAGTCTGAAAGAAGTTAGGAGAACAAGTTATGGTGTATACCTCGATGTTATCCTTCCATAGTTCATACTTCATAATCCACATCCACCATTTTCCTCCGATAGTGCCAGCCAAAGCAAGGTGAGTATACCAAGGTTTCACAATACGATATATTTTCTTCAACACAGCTAACTTCCTCAATTTTCTTTCCGAGAAACATGATTTTTTTGTTTTTGGCGTCAAGCTCTTCAGCCGTATGACTCTTGGCAACTTCCAATTCAGATATCTTTGCGGAACTCTCCTTTTTCTGTTAGACCAGCAATCCAGATGATTAACATTTTTCAGTGAATTTGATAAGTGTTTGGAGATTACGAAGATTGGCAACAAATTATTCCCAAGAAGACATATGTCTGAAACTATTGTCATGAGCATTTTGTATAAAAGAAGGCATAAAGCAAAATCGTTTAACTAATCAGCTTGGTTACGGTGGTCTCTACAAGCTGCAGCTCTTCTTCAAGTTTCACAACCCTTTCCTACAACGAATCACGATCGTGGAGTTTTTGCATATGATTTTCCAACTGAGAAGTCAAATCAACCTCTCTCGCTGTAGCAGATGTATGTACATTTTTAACCTGCAAAAAAATAGAGAGTTAAGTGTGTTTTTCTTAAGACGGACAAACTAAACCTGAATTAAGGTTCACAATTCATTTAATACCAACCTCTTATTTCTATTGAGCCTCAGTTGTCAGACATTTCTCTTCAAGTTCCTTCAACCTTGCTTGCAGGGAAGATTTCTCATAAGTTTCAACGTTAAGATTTTCAATCTCAATCATTGAAGCATCTTCTTTTCCTCTATATTCTTTTAGTTGCTCTTCTAATTTGACCACAATTGCTTGAAGTTCTTTATTGTTTTGTGAAGCTGGCTGCGGATATCTGTAGGAGAGGTAATTTATTGTTAAATCATGTTTTGTAAAATAAATTAAAAAATACTTCGTATGTAATATGAAATTGTTTGAGGTGCGAAGTATAAACCTCAGACTGGAGCTTTTCCTTTTCAGAAGTTAGCTCCTGGCGTAACTCCTCAACTGCCTTCTCTGACAAGAAACATTTTGCAGCAATGGCATCCTTCTCATCCAGAGCATGTGACAATTTAGCTTGAAGATCACTTTATTCGGTCTCAGCCAAAGCTAGATCCTGAATGAGTTTTATATTTGCCACAGCCAAGGCTCCGTTACGTGTCTCAACTTCACCTGCTTCAAGATGCAGTTTATCAACCATTTTCGTCTTCTCTTGTAATTTCAGAAGCATATTTTCAAATTCAAGTTTACGAAATTCAGCGATCCCCGACACCTCAAGGGTCTCTTCCTGGTATTTCTTTAGCTGGTCTTCAAGGGAGCTTAACTTGTCATTTAACTCCTTGATTTCCAACTCCCTTTGAGCTAATGCCACAACTGCAACTGTTCAATGTCAGATTTTCTTGATTCAGCGATCCCAGAGGCTTCACGAGCTTCTTCTTGGTGTACTGTTAGTTGTCCTTCAAAAGAAGTAAGCTTTTCACGCCTGATTTTTCAGTCATGTTTTCGATTTCAATTTTCTTAGATTTAACAATTCCGCAAACCTCATGGGCCTCTTCCTGGTATTTCTTCGGCTGGTCTTCCAAGGAGCTTAACTTTTCATTTAATTTCTTTATTTCTAACTTCCTTTGAGCTAATGCCACAACTGAAACCTGCAACTGGTTCACCCTTCTCTTCACCTAATAAAGTTTTTTCTCTGTAACTTTTTCCTCACAGACAGGGATGTTGTGCTTGTTGGCCTTCTTTCTATGGTTTGGCTAATTAAGCTTTATAGTGCAAAGAGACCCTACAAAGATCAATCAAAAGTTTTAGGAAGATAGCAACACATAATTGTGTCATAGTGAGTACTAATAACTCAACTAAAGAGAAAGACATGCTTCATAGCTAAATGTGGCATTTACTTATTTCCAATACGCACTACACTGCAGTACAACGCCTGCACTGTTAGAATTCAGTTGATCGACTACTCAGTACAAAAATTCAGCTAAGAAATTATCATATTTTACGAAACAATATCAAAATCTATTTGTCATGAAAACAAGCTAAGGTAAAGTTAACTTCAAAGTAAATTTTTCACTAACATTACAGGAGGAATTCAACAGAATTCCAGAAACAATGATGAAGAAAGGGGTAAAATTAAGCAATACAATTAAAAACTAAACAATTACATAAACCAAAAATTTGGGGGTTTTCGGTTCTTCTGATACTTTTTAAAGAGTAGAGAATAGAAGAGAAGGATGTAAATTAAGGCCAAACATTTAATCCCATAAATTGAAAAATTCACCAAGCTTTAATTCACAAATGGAAATTATAAAACTGTTTAAGTACCTCGACATTTCCGTAATTGAAACTGAGATTGTTGCTTGAAGTGATATGAAGTTCGAGTGAGTAAACCCAGCTTAGATCAACAAAACCCACACCTCTTCTTCGTCAACAAAACCCATGCTTCTTCTTCGTTATCTCTTTCCTCTTTTATGATCCAAGTTCAATCTCTTCTCTTTCCCCTTTTATGATCCAAGGTCAATTTCTTTTACAGAAGGGGAAATTGAAATGTCCAGGTTCTTGGAATTAACTTGGTATTTTTCAACATTTAGCTATTTGAATTAAAAAGAACCAAAAGCAAATAGGAGAGAGGAACACCGAACGAAAATGGGGATGGAAATGGGGATGTTATGATTTTTCTGGAATGGGATGAAGAATTGAAACTCCATTAATTAGAGGAAGATAAAGCTTGAATAAAGTGGTTGAAGAATACAGAAAGGGAAGCATGTGAAGAGCTCTGCTCTTCCTCTAAGGTGGGGTTAAATTTGTAAAGAGACATAAGTGTTACTGTTCATAAGGAAAGTAATTTGGCTGCCACTTTTAAAAGAGTAGAGATTTATATTTGCTTTAATAATGTTTATTGTTGTATTAGCTTAGTTCATTGGCTTAGCAGGGTTCATGGGAACATTAATAACGTAACCTTTTGAATTTCGGTTAAACTTAAGAAGGTTCATATACAACTATAAAATCGAACTTCAATTGGATTTATTTATCTTTTCTATCAAATATAAATCGAGGTTCATATACTTCTAAATATTCGAACTTTAGTTAGACGCTTTTACACAAGAATTTAAGTACAATCATATAATACATGATCGGTCATAATATTAACATCCTATTAAAAGTCTAAACCTTATTTTCTCTTTCTTTCGTATTAGCTTTAATGATGTTTAAACTTGTGTTCACAAAACAAATATGGAACTACGTACCTTAAAACACAAATTTAAAAGAATATTCAGAATAATATATGTGTGTTTAATAATGGAATTTTTGATAGTTTGCAATTTTACTACGTACCTAGTATTTTAAAATATTTATTATCAACATAATCTTTAAGTTTTATAATGGAAATCAATAATATCCTCTCTGATTCTTCCTCACTAAGAAAACAAATGTAGACTAATAATTAATTTTTTTTAAAATTAAAAGAGAGACCAATCAATGAGAGACATTTGTAATCACCACATTGATTTTCTCTATTTTAGTATATTATATAGATAGATTGTTCAATTAAAAAGAAAAAGCCTCCCAAAATTAGGGTGTATAAGTCAAAAAAATTCAAAATTATGAATGTAAACAAAAATTAGTAAGAAACTACATAATTATTCAAAAATTAGTGTTACTCACTTGTGTTCTTCAATTGTTTGTGTTTCTGGATGATTTTCATATTGCTTTTTTGCATATTTACTTCAGAAATCTTCAAATTGTTTCACCTTTTGATGGAGATTGAAGAAATGTAAATGGAGAGAAGATAGAAAGCTCGCAAATCGCCAAAAATTGTTTCACCTTTCTTCGTTTTTCAGTCTAATGATACGTTATAATTTTTAGTCATGTTAGGTTAATTTTTTTCATTTTGTATGTTACTTTAATTTCTATATTATTTATGTTGTTTCACATGTTACTTTATTTGAGTTTGCGTTTGCGTTTGCGTTCTTGTTCACGCGCGTTTTATTTTACTTTGTCGGTTTTTAATCCCGGAAGCACAAGGTGGACGGTACTCTCGGATATACTTCGTATAATTCAATAAATAGTTTGTATCCGTGCTAATGCACATGATATCTATTAATAAATAATCCTGCTAAATTAATATAACAACAACAATACACTCAACTTCAAATGTCGTTATTCAATCAATTTTACAAAAAAGTTAAAATATCATCAAATGGAGAATACTTGATTCTATTAAGTCTTCCTATAATAGTCTACCTATATCTTAATAGAATCGTACTAGATGTGCTTCTATTAGGTCTTCATATAAAGTCTTCAACTATTAATTAATATAAATACACCTAAAAAACGTGTCATGTTTCGATTTAGCGAATAATAAACGACATGAATCATTAGCAACCTATCACTAAAGTTAATCTCAAAAATTTAAGTAATCTGTAAATTTGCAAATTATTCGATAATTAAGAATGAGTAAATGCAAATGGAAAATATTTCGATTACCTACACATATGTAATTCATTTTACCTTATTTCCTATAGAAACTAATAAAATAATGCATAAAATTCACAAAACATAGTTGGACTTAGTACCTCTATTATCTCTATCTGATATCCTATTGTCTTCTTTCTCCTTCTCAAAAATAATTTAGGGGTTTTTAGAGTTTGGTCTAAACCGCAATAAACGGGTTTTAGCAGTTAAGCTTGGAAAAGAAATTCAAACTGCAAATCGTAATATATCCTTTTAAGCATAAAATATTCTTTTATATTTTAAAGAACTATATACAATGTACATTGATCCAAAAGTATGAATAGTGACTTATGTGATTTATTCTGCGGTATATTGATTTTCTCAAGCATTTTTTTAATACGTTTAGTTAAAAAGATGTTACAAACTACTATAACAAAAACAAAGTTGTTAAACTGAAAACCAAACCGCACCAAATCATTTTAATGTGGAGTGGTTTAATCCAGTTGGGCATGTAATGTAGTTTGGTTTTGTTTGACAAAATAATATAACACACGTACTTTTACGGTTTGGTTTGAGTGTTTCAAACCGCACCAAACCCGACTATGTTCACCTCTAAAAATAGTACACCACATTTAATTAAGTTTATGTTGTTAAATTAGTATTTTAGTACATAAGTGATTCTAATTTTCCTAAATAATACTTCTCTATAAAAAATGTCAACGAACTTTTTATTCCATGTATAAGATTCATTGAAGTATTCTTCAACTTTTAATAATTGTCTTATTCTTTTATTACTTTGGATTGTTATTTCAACTGATTTTGGTTACAATTATTTATTCTTTTCTTTTTCTTTATTTTATTTGTTTGTCCATGTAATACCCCGAATTTTTAAAATTCGATTAATTATGCTTAATTATTTTTATTTAGCTAAAATCGTTTTAAATCCTAATTTCGGGCTTTATTTTTAATTAACGAAATTTTACTTCACTTGAATTTATAATATAGATTATACGATTTACCTTTCATATTTTAACAATTTAATTTACGAGCTTAAGCTACTATTTACATCTTAGTTATTTCGTAATTTATTTCGGATTTTTAATAATTTCGGAACGTTCTTATTTTATTCGAAAACTAAAGTTATTTTTTTTTCGTTAACGATATTTTATAAAGAATTATTTCAAAATTTTATTTTAATTAAGCATTCTATCAATTTCCAAAAATAGCAACCAATTTTCTGAAAATTGCCTAACTTTGTTAAATTACTAAAATGCCCTTAAAAGAGAAAAAAAATTCTATTTCTCTTCTTCATCCCCCTCTCCACGTATGTTTCCACTCCCTTCCTTGAAATCTGTCTACATTCATGCCTTGGAGACCAAGGACTTTTCCTTCCCATTTACTCTTCTTGACTATACAAATCAGTCATAATACCAATTGGAATTCAACATCAGAAAATCAAAACTAATTTTCAATTCTCATTCTCCTCTGTGTTTCGAACCATCACCACCATCAACAACCACTGCAACCACCATCTTCCACCACCACCTACTGCCACCATCATTCCCAGCCACCTGCACCAACTCCAAAACCCATCACCGCCTCCATCTCCTTCCAGAACCGGCCCCAAAACCCGCCCCTCATACTCCCCTGTTTCCTCTCCTCTGCTCCCGCCTTTCCCCTCCCCTTCGTTAATTCTGCCGCCGTGAATCACCGCCACCGTCGCCTCTCTCCGGCACGGTTTCGCGCTGCGAAGCGCCGCCCATATCCCGTTCACCACCTCCCCTCTTTCCTCCTTGCATCTCCCCTGCCTTCCTCTCTCAACCGTGCCCAGCTCCTCCCCCCCTCCCGCAAACCACCGTCGCACGTACAGCACCACGGTGCTGCTGCGCTGCGAAGCCCTCCTGTCGGCGCACCACGGGCCACCGGCCACCACCCAAAACCGAACCCAGCTCCCTCCTCCCTCCTCTCTTTCCTCGGTCGTGTTTCCCTTCCCAGAAACCAAAAATCAAATTTTGGTTTTACAACTTTGATTTTATTCTCATCCAACCCATATACAGTTGAGCCATTCTAATCAATTGGGCTTTGGAAATTGGACTCGAGGCTCGGGAAGGACGATCCATCAGACAGGAAGTATAAAAACTACGGTTGAGGTAACGGTTATTGCTAGTACCCGCAATCCCTTCGAAATGTATTTATGAATGATGTTATGAATGATTGATGTTTTATAATGATATTTTATGATTTGCGGGATTACAAGTATGATTTGAATGAATTGTTTTATGATAATGCAGCTTTTATGCAAAGTATTGATTTAATGAATTATTATTCCTGAAAGAATTGATTTTATGAAATAACGAGATTTAATGGTTTTACTGAAATATCCTGAATGAATGAGATTCTTCCTGATTAATGTTCCCGTAAAAGAAATGTAAACATGATAATTGAAAGTGTAAGAACTGGTCAAGTTCCCCTGTTATGGAGCCCAGGCTCCCCCTGATAAGAAGCACTGGCTTCCCCTGATATGGAACCAAGGTTCCCCCTGATAAGAAGCACTGGCTTCCCCTGATATGGAACCAAGGTTCCCCCTGATAAGAAGCACTGGCTTCCCCTGTTATGGAGCACTGACTCCCCCTGTTATGAAGCACTGGCTTCCCCTGTTCGTAGGAGACGTCCTACCATGTTTTCCTGTAAAGTCCTGACGACCAGAATAATATTGTAAAAAGGAAAAAGATTAATGAAATGACGTTCCTGAAATAATGTTCCTGAAACGATGTTCCTGAAATGATATTTTCGAAATGATGCTTCTGAAATGTTTATTTATTAAATGTTTTACTATATTTTATTCTCCCTGTTTATTAAATAAAATGAATTGAAACGATGTTACGATGCTAGGGTAACTCGTTACTTAGTCTTCGGCTCACCGTTTTGTTTTCTGTTTTAGGTACTGTTGGGGACCACGGAAACGAGTAGTGGCGAGGATTTCACTATTACAATGTTCACCTAAGTTAATGTTAAGTTGTAACAAGTTTAAGTAAAGATTCTTGATTAAGTTACGTACTTTTATTAAGGAATTAAAAAGGATTATTATGTTAATTTTGGAGTTTAATAGCTTATGATTGATGGTTGCCTTGTAATTCCCAAGACGGAGTTACGGCAGGTAATGTCCTGACCGAATTAGGTCAATTTTGCTGCTAAGTATGCCTTAATAAGTGATTTAGAGGTCGGGGTGTTACAGTCCATCATTACTTTTCTTGGTTTTTCCTTTTTTCTTGTTTGATTGATATTGTTTTCCTTTTACATTCATTTACTAGATTTTAGCCCGTACGATGCACGGTTTCTATTAAATTGTTACATTAAAATAAAATTCCTATATATATCAACTGTTATATTTATATTAGATTAGATTGGTTTTTTTTTATTGAATTTCATTTTAGATTTATTTTTTAATTATTATAGTGTTTTTTTGTTGAGATTATAATTATTATAGTGTTTGATTTAGGATGAAATTGTATATAAGAAATATTAATAATTAATTAATAAAAATATCTACGTGGCACCTAATTATTTATCTACGTGGCATTCGACTTTTTAATTCAAAATAATTTTGAAGTCTTATTTTTCATTGGTCGAAACCAGTAGATTTCCTACGTGGCGCTCTAATATTGGATTAATGTTTGATTTTGGATTGAATTTTATTTTAGATTAGTGTTTGATTTTGGATGAATTTTATTTTAGATTTATTCTTTAATTATTAGAGCGCTTGATTTTGGATGGAATTGTATATATTAGTAATTAATTAATTAATTTCAATATCTACATGGCACCTAATTAATTATCTATGTGGCACTCGATTTTTTTAATTCAAAAATAAATTAGAAATCTTATTTTTCATTGGTCGAAACCATTAGTAATCCTAGGTGGCACTCTAATAGTTCAGCAAATATGTTTGGATGGAATTGTATATATTAGTAATTAATTAATTAATTTAAATATCTACGTGGCACCTAATTAATTATCTATGTGGCACTCGATTTTTTTAATTCAAAAATAAATTAGAAATCTTATTTTTCATTGGCCGAAACCATTAGTAATCCTAGGTGGCGCTCTAATAGTTCAGCAAATATGCCTCCTTTATATATATATATTAGATTAGAATGTTAGAGAACGTAGCACTCGATTTTTTTTAATTCAAAAATAAATTAGAAATCTTATTTTTCATTGGTCGAAACCAATAGTAATCCTATGTCGCGCTCTAATATTTCGGCAAATATGCCTCCTTCATATATATACTAGATTAGGTCCCGTGCACGCACGGATATTTAAACATTATTATTTGACCATCTTTTTTATAAAAGTTTGCGAAAGATAATCTAAACATACTACGTATTATATATTTTATATGTTTAATATTATGATCTGACTAAAATATTTGATATATTTAATATGCTAATTTGATCAAAATATCGAGTAAGGATATTTTATATTATTGACATGACAGTTTGACTAAAATTTTACCAAAATTTTAATAATGGCATATTCCATAATCCTATATTTATTTTTCTATATATAAACATTTATACAAAAGGAGAGAAAATAAAAAGAACAAAATAAATATGTCTTTCTAGAAAAGAGTTTTTGGCGGGAAAATTTTTCACCAGGATATAACACGTGCCATTCCTGGTGTCTCTTTTAGTATATAGTAATAGATAGATAGATAGATAGATATTAGATTTATTTAGTCAATAATCCTTCGTGTCTTTTTCAATTGTTTCCAAGAGGAGAGAGTAGCTGAGAGATACCCCCTCTGTATTTATTTAAGGAATACACTTGCCTTTTCCGGCCGTATTTATTTAAGAGATACACTTGCCATTTTTAGTAACTTATCAACCCCACCATCTAATTAAATAATCTATCTACATCCCATCCCCACCCCCAATCCCCTAAAATGACATGGTCCCCACTTGTTTTACTTATTAAAATATCTATTCAATCCCACTTGTTTTATTACTTTATTTCATTCAATTCTTTTTCTTAATACACGTACCCGACCAAGTGTAGTAATTGGGGTTTTGAAGCCCTCGCATTAGCCAACACTCCACTTTAATACTCCCTCCATATTTATTTAAGAGATACACTTGGCCGAGCACGAGTATTAAGGAGAAGATTTAAATGAAATGAATTAATAAAACAAGTGGGGTTGAATAGATATTTTAATAAGAAAAACAAGTGGGGACCGTGTATGTTAGGGAGTGGGAGGTGGGGTGTAGATAGATTATTTAATTAGATAGTGGGGTTTATAAGTTACTAAAAATGACAAGTGTATCTATTAAATAAATACGGCCGGAAAAGACGTTCCATTAAACAAATACAGAGAGGAGTAATACGGAGTATAGATTGCCACTTACTCGCCACTTCAAAGTTCAAACACCCGCTTACCAATTTCAATCACTCCAAAATCCAAATCTCTCCAAGTTTCTCTCTCGGCTGGTGCCTGGTGCGTCTGTCACTTCCATTTCTATTTTCTTCTTTTAATACTGTTGTTCATTTATAATTGAAATATTTATTTCTTGAATCTAATTCAAATTTTCTTCGTAATTGTTTCTGTTACTCCGTAGTTAAAAAAAAAAGAATCCTGCTCGAATGGAGATTCCACCAATCGAGGATTCTCATTCTCAGCCCACACCCAATTCTTCCGATGTTGGGGTGCCTCATAATCAAGATGATCTTGTTCCTCAAGTCTCAGATTCTAATGGGTACTTTTTCTTTTCCAATTAATGCTCCACTTTTCTGTTTTTTTTTATATATATAATTTTTATGCTGAGTTTGTTTAATTTTTAGACACTTAATAATGGGCATCTTTGGTTATTTTGGGTTTACTTTTGATTAATTTTATGTAGAAGCATGCTTAATTGGGGTTGGGGTTCTTTCATTCATGCTCAATTTTCTGGGTTTTCCATAATTTATGCTTAATTTGGTTAATAATTTAATTTTATGTAGAATCATGCTTAATTGGGGTTTGAGCTATTTTTAGTGAATTGGAGGCTGTAATGTATCTAGGTTTTGAGCTTATAGAGATGCATGTGTTGCTAATTTACTTTGATTGGGTTTAGCTAAGATAAAAAAAGCGGGTCGGTCATTACTTCTCATGAATATGTTACTACCTTGTACTATATTGAAAGGAAAGAACTACATACCAAACCAGCTTGAACTTGACTTGACAGTTGGTATAGAGCTCATTAAGTACGCATTCAGTAAAGTTTATGATCAACTTTTGAATCGATATCTACTCATACAAGTATTAGGTATGCTCCGGCTCTCCGCTCCTCTTAGTGTCTCTCTGTGGTTATGTTGGGGGAATACAGATTTTGAGCCAAGGCAATATAAGTAAATTGCGACTGCAAAATTGGCTAAAAATTCATTGCTTATGTTAATCAGAGGGAACAACATTATATACGACCTTTTATTATTATAACCTTTTGTTAGTATAAATAGAAATTATTGTGGAATTGTAAGCTAGCATCTGAAACTAGACTATTGTTTTGGTTAGTGTTGTTCTAGTGTCATATGTGTTAGTACCTGGAATGTTTGGTAGACAGGGGATAAACTTCTTTATTTTTCAACTGTCATATGCACAATATTTTCTTGTTGATATCAAGCAAACTTGGTTGGAATTTTTTGGAGGAGGTAGGGTGTTTGATGACGATGACAAGGTAAACTTAACGAAGTGTGCAAGTTTTATGTTGTTGACAAGGTAAACTTAGCGAAGTGCGCAAGTTTTATGATGTTGACAAGGTAAACTTAGCGAAGTGCGCAAGTTTTATGATGTTGACAAGGTAAACTTAGCGAAGTGCGCAAGTACAATGTGTAGAATATGCATGAAAGGAGTTTTGATTTCAGGGTTCACTGTTCTTTTTGGTACAGTCAACAACTTCTTTATACACTAACTGTCAATCAATTTATTCAGAAAGGCCTTTTGTTCCTCAATGAAGCCTATTGTTTCAGTGGACTAAGTTTTATTGATGGAAAGACACACTGTTTTTGTTTCCTTTATTGTCATGAATATGGTTGCTGTCATGTTGTCAAGGTTCTTGATTCTAAGGGCTTTGCCCTTCCATGCTTAGCCATGTGAATATTATTAACTTATTATTTTATTGGGTTATTCCTCTCTTGGTGTGTGCATATGTTAAGGGCTAGCTTTTTTCTTGCGGTTGAATATATGCTTGTGATTTTGAACTCTTTCATCATCCATTTTCATAAACTATTATTTCCATAGTTCGAGGACCTAGGAGACAACAGCTTTTTGGTTGATTGACGTAGTCCCCAAAGTTTTTTTTTTTTCCCAGAAAACTAATCTGTACCTTGATCAGTTGATCTGAGTAACAACCGGCTATCTACCAAGCTTCATAAGGTTTCTTGTATAAATTGTTTAGTTGATTGACTATTTTATTAACTGCTCCATCACATTAGTTTTATGCAGACCTCTTCCTTCCATCAAGCTCCTTGCTATCTCAGAAATAGTGCGCCTTTTTTTCTTTAAGATACCAATTGTTTAGGTGTTCTTTGAATATTCAGCTGCCTTTTGATCCCTTCTTCTTTGAAGTGCTTCATCCACGGTTGAAGAATCCATAATCATCAGATTTAACTCGGCATATAATACTTGTTCACCTTCTCCATTTGTGTGAAATTCGCTCTGCCTGCTTTCCGTCAACAAACTCCGGGGGAGTGTTCTGGGATGCAACTCTTTTCGCGTCTTTGATAACTTTCTGATGATTATAGCATAGCTTGTAATAATACGGCAATTACGGGTTGACAGTTTGATATTGTCCTAGGCCTCTACCTCGTCCTCTACCATAACCAAAATTTGAGCACGACTCCTTCCATATTGACTTCCTCTATGTTTACTAGCTTGATCTACCTCCTATTTTTTGCCACTCTTCTCTGGGAAGATCAAGATGCACATGTGTCTCCAGAGATCCCATCAACTCTTGAATGGTGAATGATGGATCTTTAAACTCATTTATAATAAAGGTGAACTTTTCCTAGTTTCCTCTTATCACCATGACTTTTATTTTGTTTGGCTCTGGAAATTTGAATGCTCTCAGATTCTTTCGCCTCCAAGTTGTCATGCCGATTTTTCCTTGCAGATTGTAGCTTGGCAGACAAAATTGACCTTTTTAGTTTCTTAGGATTTAATTATTTATCAATCCCATGCTTCTTGGGTTTTATGCTGTACAAAGTGATTTAGTTCTGCTCACACTTGCATGTAATTGTTAGCATGTAAACCTATATGTAATTTCTGGTTGTATCATCTAATATATATATTTTATAGAATCACTACTATTTTAGCATTCTTTGTAGAAAAATATTTCTAGGAGGAGAAGGTGCTTTATTTTCCATCAAAGTTGTTTAAAAACTGTAGTTGCATGCTTGCATTTGACTTCGTTTGACTTCAGTTGCATCTGAGTTTGCTTAGATGAACTTAGTTGCATTTGTGCATCTTTAAGATTCGTGTCACATTCCATCTTTTCAAACTTGGTTTGTGCAACAAAATTGTGTCCCGTAGTGACACGAGTACCTATTATAGATTTACTACTTTGAATATGCCTATTAAGTGGAGAGTGAAGGAAAGGGGCTCCAACAAAAATGTTAGTTTTGTACACATCTTAGGAATAGTAAATCGGATTGTACATATGACTAACCTAAGAGCCTAATCAACATACTTCCTTCGTTTCTCTTTAGATATCGCTTTGACTAACCTAAGAGCCTAATCAACCCTCACTGTCTATTCCCATTAAAAAAAAAAGCAGAAAACATCCAGGTCTATTCCTTCGTCCATCTTTGTCAACTCAAGAACCCATTACCCACTCATCTCTATCTTAAGATATAATTGAATCTTCTGTTGAACGAAAGAAATTAGGTAGGCGGATGAATTCTGTAATCAATATTATTGTACTTCTTTGTACTTATTACCATGCCTTATTTTAGTTACTCTGCTTTTATTTTTTTGGGTGATGTTTATTCTTCCTACTCATGGTTTTTATCATAGTTACCTGACTAACTAGTATAAGATTGGGTATGGGTTCGCAATTCGCTACCAAGTTTGCTAAATTAGGCAAAAAAGCTACCACTTTGATGTTATACTCCCTCCGTCCCTTAATACTCGCACCGTTTCGACCGGACACGCTTGCCAATGCAAAACTTTGACTACCAATATCTTTAACTACATATTATAAAAACTTATAAAATATTAATATTTTGAAAATATATATTAAGATGACGCCAACAATATATTATATAATAACATTTGTTTTCATATACTAGAAATACAATTGGGTCAAAGTGAATTATGTGAATAGTGCAAAAAGTCAAAACGATGCGAGTATTAAGGGACAGAGGGAGTAATTCGTTTTTTTGGTTTGTGGTTCGTGGGGGTGATTAGGGTATTAGGTAAACACTAGTTTTGAGGTAAAAGTTTATCATTTATAGATCTTATCAAGTAAATTGCAATTACTCTATTTGTGATGATGGGAAGATATGTTTGAATTATACACTAGGTTTCAATCCTCTAAGCGCCGATGCGTGAATTAGCGGCTTGAGGAGTTCAAAACTCTGTTAAGGTCGAATCTGCTCATTTATTGCCAAACCACTTTCAACCAAACCCTGAATTGTCAAATAACCTTAATTAAAATATGGGTCAGAGTACGTAATCTTCTGCTACAATATTGTTGTAGCCTTGTAGGTTTATGTTATAAGGGCCAACGGGAGTTTAGCTTGTCTACTTTCTGAATTGATATCGTCTTTCTTAGGTTATCCGAGCCTCCCTTATTTGCTTATCATCTCGTTTCTTCTTGTTTCTAGAAATGGTGCATCTGATCCTAAGGTATCTGCAGAAGAAGTGAAGGGGGTTTTGGAAATTATAGCGTCAACTGGAAAGTTTTGGTACGTTTCTATTTCAAACTTCTTGTTTCATACAAGGATAAGTTCATTATGTTTGAGATGCAAGCTTCGTTATTTCTCTGCTTTAAGTGCATTGTTTTTGAACTACATAATGTACCTACATGAAGGATAGCTTTATCTACTATTACGGATGTACTGCAGTTCTGCAAGTAAAGAAAATTAATGAACTAACTGTTCAAAATATATGAACCTATTCTAAAATGTACCTGCAGGCTGCAGCTCTAAATTATGTACACTATGGTTCTTCTCATCTGAACTTAATCCTCTATAGTCACATACACACACAGATGCACATACATGGCCACGCAACCAAACATACACGCCCACAGACATATGCATACTGACACAGTGGCACACTCATACATGCTCAAATGTATACATGTTAAGACCTTGCTTTTAAACTTAAAGTAGAAACTGGGGAGTCGTATAACTGCAACTTTGCAAAAGCTATTTTTTCTTGGGAACTTTGTGGGAGGAATAAGTGTGAAAGTTGGAAAATTGAAGTTATGCCTTTCTTGCTGAATGGATATTTTCCTTGACTTATGTTGTCACTCAGGCATGAATGGGATGAGTTGAAAAACATGCTGTTGTTTCAGCTGAAGCAGGTAATGGTGAGGTATGCTTGTTGTAAGGTCTATATCATTTAACAATGCTGGTATTAATATGTTTTTCTCCCTGTGGAATTATAATTGTAGTTCAATAATTCTGTTGTGATTATGATATCTTCTTGTCCCTTGTAAATTTGAACATCAAGGTTCTTTCGGAATATCCAGAAACAAGAATTCCTACTGATCAACAAAATCCTTCTATGGGGGAGAGTCGTACACAGTTGGTGAAAAGCTTGGAAGAAGGTATTCTTTTGCTAAGTTTCACACTGTCTTGCATTTTGCATCTCGGTATTGTCTTTGATATTCATCAGCACTAGCCATTAGTAGTCCGCTACCTGTCGGAGCTGTGAATTCTTAGTGCTGATTGTTCTAGTCTTCTGTATGCCCAGATTGCCACCCAAAATATAAGAAAGAAATCTGCGCATATTTGGCTATTATTTTCTTTGACAAACATTCAAGCTTTTGATAGATAATATTGTTCTACTATTGTTCAAACAAAAGGAATCAGCATAGGCTAAGATTAGGTGTATTCATTAATCAGTGTCATTATGGTGAGAGCATACAGGCTAGATAGAGCATCCAGGCTTGTCCAAAAGGTGATTTTCAAAAACTGTTGGCCATGCTCTTACATAACATTAATTGGATTCACATAATTAATGGTGTGTTTTGTTGTACTGAATTTAACTGAACTAAAATGTATAGAATGGAACTGAACACATATTTATTTTAATTTGAACTAGAATGAAATTTCTGTTATTGTTACTTTTCTGAGATTGCTATCGTTAATTCTCTCGCCATATGTTATATGATTACTTAACTAACTTTTTTGTTCCATAATATCGTTCATTTAAAACAGTCTTGCACTGTTATTTGTCATTTTAAGCTTAGTTTTGAAAATAGCGCCTTTGGCTCCCCTAGGCTCAAGGCGCAGGTTCTGACACCTTAGCTGTGACAGGCTCATGCACCTACGAAAGCCGAAAGGCGCTGTTTCCAAGGCGCAGTGCCTATACGGCTCCATTCCAATTGCCAACAAGTAATAATTGTTTTTAAAAAAGGTCAAAACCATGCGACTTTAATGGCTTCCAACCTTTAAAAGTTACTACTTCGTATAATGAAGAGACGAGAGAGTAAACCCCAAATTTCTCCCTTTTGTTCTTGTCTCTTTACGTGAACCTTCGTAAGTCCCCTTTCTGCTTTTTTTCTTCCTCAAAAAGCCTTTTAATTTTACTATAGTTACTATTTTACTCCTTTGTGACAGCGAGTAATACTATTTTGATTTTTTTTCAGAAAATAAATACCACACAAAATAAATAAAAATTTGTGCCTTGCCTATGTTAGGCGTGTGCCTTCGTCTTGTGCCTAGGCTCCAGGGACTTTTGCGCCTTTTAAAACTAAGATTTCGATGCATTTACTTGTCAGTTTTTAATACTGGTGCAGTAACTACGAAGTACAAACTACTTCATTTGTGTGATTAACCTTAAATGCCACTTTGTATGGGAATGGAGAAATATTGAGAACAATTATTTTAATCATAATAAAAGAATATGAACTTATAAGTTTCTGGAATTGAGCTAAAGTGAAACAAAAGTTGTAAAAATAAGTTGGAAATAACACACCCTAAAACTTCGAAAATTTCAGCTGACAATCTGACACTAGTATTGTTCCTTATTCTAGTTACTGAAAACGATGGAAATGAGGAATTCTCTCCTTCAGTTTGAGAAGAAAATATGTTTGATGATGACATAATGTAGAGGCAGTGATTTCTTTTCTTGAGTTGGGAAAGTATGGATAATGCCACTTACTTCGAATCCCTGGATCATTTGTGCGTATCACAGCCTGTAGTTGTCTGTTAGCAGGGTTAATAGAAATCTTTTTGTAGTTTTGATGTCATACTCCTATTTGTTGGTTTTTTTATGTGTTCTCCCTTGCACTGATACGTTTTATAGTTTCCTAATGACATGCATGTCGTCCCAGTCCTTTGTCAACGCATCGCTCCCCTGCTTTAGGAATCATTTTCAGTCTCCTTTTTGTGCCGTCTTTATTTGAACTATTTAACTCATGCACAGCGACCACTGTTATGTCTTCCATCCATGAAGCAGGGAACCAGTTAAAGTGACATCTCGTAGCTTAAAAAAAGTGAGAAATTATGCTGCTGGTGAATGTGACACTTTTGGCTTCGGTGCCATCATATATCCTTTAAAGTACTGCTTGAAGGAGGCATTTAGGAGTAGGGATTCTAATCTATTACATATGTGAAATTGAATAACTTAGGTACTTATGGGCAAATGTTTTCATGTTTATGTGATTGAGTTGAGCTATTTAAAAAGAAATTATGATTTATCAATGATGCCATGATTAGGAAATGTTAGTATGCCAAGACTGCTAACTGTTGCAAAAGTGTGATTTTATTTTTCTACTGATGATCTGTTGTGTGGTGGTCTTTCCTTTAGGAGCAATTAAAGTGATATATCATTTCTGAAGCTTTTCTTTTTATGTACAGCTCTTTTCAGCTTCCTAGACGGGCCACCATTCACATTGCAAAGGCTTTGCGAGGTAATTTGATTATTCTTGCTGACTGCTTCAGTTCTGTACTCTAATTGTTATAAGTTGCTAAATTTTTAGCGTTAAAACCTAGTTATAAGTTTTCGGGACCTAGAAGTTATCCAACTGCATCAGTAAAAGGGGCTCAAACACAAGTTTTTCAATTACAGGATGATGCTGAAGCTTAGCAATTCACATCAGAAAGTAATAAAGGCCCTTCACTGTCGTACATTTAAATTAAAAGAATTTTAGTGTTTTTTGTGTTTTATTCAGTTCTGGTGCTGTTTGGAGTTTGGGTCTAAATTATTTGACGTTGCAACTCTTTTGAATAGTTTATTATTTACTGCTCTTTTAAATAAATAAAAAGGTCGAAACCAAACTTGTAAACGTGCTATTAATTGATGTCATTCGTAAATCTGGAAAATCTTTTTTAATGTTGGAAATAGCTACAATAATGGAACTTTGAAACTGAACCTCTTGTATTGAGCACTTCTTTTTCTCTGTATTACACGAGCTTGTATTACTTATAAACTGCGTCAGGTGCGGTATGATGGAATTACAATTTCAATTCGTCGGCGTGAAATTTCACGAGCTTATCAAAATCTAGTTGCAACAACAACGTGTTGTTTAGAGTACCATTCTGCTTTTATGTTACTTAGGCATATTAGATCAAAGAGATTCCAAATCCATATCGGAGGTTACTGATATTATCACCTTGTTCTCTATTTGGAGAAGGGATGAGAAAAGGACTTCCAAGTATTATAAGTGTATTTGGTAGATCACAAATGAGGGACATGGCGACGTGTAATTTTACAGTTTGGTATCCTCAAAGTCCTAAAGGAATATCCTCTATGATTTAGTATTGTGAAATATATTTTTGCGGTACATTTCCTTCCTCAAAAAGTAGAATGCATATTATTCTGCTCAGAAAAACTAAAATTTGCATTTGTATCTTGCTTGGTTGGGTGAAACGGAATCTGGACAGCAGACTTGTTCTGTGCTAGGTCACATATCTACTTTTTGGCCCCGAGGTCCAAGGGAAACCTATTTTTACTTAAAGCAGATATTGATGTTCCTGGATATATAATTGCATATTTGCGTTCTTGTCATTTTTACACCATCTTTTACTTATCTTGACGTGGCTAATATTGCAATTTAACCTTGTGCATGAACAGATATTACTGAATGCTCAGAATATCTACCCAAATTTGTCCAAACTTGCTCTGGCACTAGAAAAGGTATGTTATAGTTCTAATGCTTCACACTTTCTTGAACTTACTAGCCTAGCTGCTTCTTGAAATTTGTCCCAAACCCCCAACATGATTTGGTCATCAACTCATCATTAACTTTATTCCAAAGGAACCAGGCTCTTCATTCTGTGATATTAACATATAATTTCATCCTAACTGTCTTTGAATCCTTCAAATCTACGTTACACAATGAATAAGAAAGAACCAAATAATAAAGGATAACCAGAAGATGAATATATGCATTAAGCAGAAGATGATATCACCGTAAATTCATATGCAATGATCACCGCATTGGTAAGCCGGAAATAGACGACAACAAGGCCCCGTTGATTTCTATATCAGGTTTTCCAGTGGTAAACCCATACTTGAGTAGAAGAAAACAACCTAATCTACCTGACATCTCACCCACCACTTAGTATCTGGAGTGAAATCAGATTTCTATTATCTAAAATGAATTTGATCTGATCTGATCTGATCTGATCTAACCTGAAATCTTATTATACTCGACAACTGAATAAACCTAAACCCAAACCTGGACCCAAATTGGCTAGAAGCTCAATTGAGCCGAATCGAAATGGTCAGGAATTTGGATGGACCAAAAAATTGCTGGTTCTGCGGTTTAGAGTTTGAATATAATTGTATTGAGTCTTCTCTTTAAGTGATCAAAGTAGCTAATTTTTAGGCTAATGTAGTAAGTTTGCTTGTCCAAAAAATGATAAGGAAAAATGTAGTAAATGTAACGTCATGCTTCCAATATGCATATAACTTAAGTAATCAAAGGAGCATTTTTTTTTTCAAGGCTAATATGCTTATCCTTAAATGACAAGGAAAACTTTTGTAAATATCATGCATCCAATCATCCAATGTGCATATGCTTAAAATAATATTGTTTAACAAAGCTAATCTGGTATGGTATGAGTTGAAGCCATACTATCCCCAAAATGACCTAACCCAATCATGTCCAACTTACCATGAAGCTCACATCAAATATATCTGACTTGACCCAGTCTACCTCAACACTTCTATGACCCAACATAACCAGGATCCGTAACTGCTGGAAACCGACATACCCAACCCAACACACACTCACCAGGTGAAATGGTTATTTTGTGTTCCATGATGATATCCAGCTCTGTTTCTGCTGACCTAAACATATTTTATCTGCTACATCTTGAAATAACAGTGTATGAATACCCAATTACCCATGCTTTAATTGAAATACAGAGTAAATATTAATTTTTTAACAAAAAGTTATACGGAGTATGAAGTATATAAAACAATAAGTTTCAATTTTTGAGTATCGAACAAAGTCTTCAGCAAAAAAATAAAAAAGTGGAGCATAAAACAATTTTCATGCAACAGTCATTACAAATATTTTATTAATTGGAATGAATGCAAAGAGATTAATGTCAGTCGATATATGTAATGTAACATATGGAGTACTATACTACATAGTAGTATAGGGCAGAAAAAAATAGGATAGTGCGGAAGAATCGAACGCGGGTTACATGTAGACTGGCTAATAGTTATTGGTAAAAACACAATTGCGCCAACTGTTATTTATGTGATTCACGTACGATAAATTATTTTACCATTTCATGGGGTGGGCCTTGGCCTAGATAGGCCCCCCCTTGGATCCACCACAGCTTAAGTAAAGAAAAATATCTTGTTTTTAGCAGTCACTTCTCACAGGGGTGCTCTTCCTTGAATTGAGTGACAGTCATTTCTGTTGCTTCAGTCTAAATCCTTTTAGAATATCCAACTAGCTCGGTGCTGGAGTCTGTAGAAATAAGATGGTTACCTTTAGGGCATGCTTGGATTGATGGTAATGTATTAAAGGGGTAATAAAAGTCAAACTAAGGTAATTGAAGGTGATGATGAGGGTATGAAGTGGTGGCAAAGGGAACAAGCTAGTGTTGGCAAGAAGAAAATAAAAGGGAAGGGGGAACAAATACCCTCATCATGGGGGGAATAGTTACCCACCATCCCACTAGGGTTATTATTACCCTCATTTGGGGGGTAATTACTTCCCCCCTTTCTCCCTTCTCCTCACAACACCACCACTACCACAACTTCTCATCACAATACCACCACACCACCCTCCTTGCAACCACCTCAATTCACCTTCATTGTCCTTTTATTATGGTGGTTTGACTTTTATTACCCTCATAATCCATTACACCCAATCCAAGCGTGCCCTTAGAATGATAAATCTGAAACAAGCTTGCAGCTGGAGAAAGCACCCCTCTCGATTCCTTAGTATCATGACTTAAGGCAAAGTTTCCTTGCTGAGTGTGGTGCTGTTGTTGACGTGCTTTAGACTTCTTAGTTTTGAGTTACCTCTGAGGCTGCTTTACTCGATCATGCTCATTTTGGATGTTTATGTTGTAGTATAGACACATATTGCAACCAAGCATCTTACTAATAATATTTCCAAGAATTTGTACACTTTGGTACCGATCTGAGACGTGTTTATTTTATGTTTCACAGAATCTGTTGGTGACAAGTACTCTAATGAAATCTACGGATCCATATCCTCCCTCAAATGTGCAACTAGCAGATGCCTCAAGTGAACAGGTTGTGGATGCCCAGCCTCTGCCTGCTCCTCTACCTCAACCCGAGACTCAGCCTCCGCCTCTGCGTGAGCCTGAACCTGAACCTGAGACTCAACCTCCGCCTCTGTGTGAGCCTGAACCTGAGACTCAGCCTCCACCTCTGCGTGAGCCTGAACCCGAGCCTCGGCATCAGCCTCAGCCTCAACCTCTTCCCCATATTCCAGCTCTGCGTGAATCTGAACCTGAGCCTCAGCCTCAGCCCCTCTGTCCTCCACATTCCGTATCAGTAGAAAACGCAGTGACAGGAGACAGGGATGAAGTAATGTCCGAAGTAGATGCTGAAGTGGATGATGGTATGACCATCGACATGGAAACCTTTGAAGAGATCATCAGTTCTTCAGAAAATCCGAAGTAGCTGGTAGAGAATTAGTGACGTTTGATTTTGCAACATATCGCATTTTATTACTGCTTCAGCCATTTGGATGGAAAATTCAATTCAATGTGGATACACGATGCAATTGTATGATCACGATGTTATCTTCAAACATGTATGTTTTAGAGTTTAAGAGTGAACTACTACTATAACATACCTTATGCAATTGTTACATATTGCATTGTGTGGCGCTTTGTGCAAGTCTTCAATGATTGAAAAATAGTACGAATTATATCAAATGGCTGCTGTGACTGACTGAGCTAAAAGTATCAAAACATGCCATTTTGTTTTCAAGTTTCCTTATACCATTTGGTGGCTTGTGAATGTCCAGATTCATTTAGGACTCAAGTATTGGGCATATGCTAACAATGGTGTTTGTGTTTTCAAACTGAGCTAATTAGCTGCCACTGTGTCCTAACTCATAATTAAGAAAGTAGAAGTGTTGTTTCTGTCATTTTCTCAAATCCATTTATAGGATATCCATTTACAATGTGTGTTTAGAAATCCATTATAAAATTTACCATTATAGGAAATGTGAGTTTTTTTTCTTCCAAACATCCTAAATGACGATTTCTATCAAATGTTTAATAGGTTTGACTTGAAAAAGAGTCACGGACAAACAGTCCAACCCTACTCTGGAAATGGAAGGGCACTTGGAATTGCTCTTGGTTATGCCAGTGGTGAGCATTCAGCAAGCACATCTTTATTTCTTCGAATTTCATATGGAATGCTTGTTAGTTTAGAACGATGATAAACAAAACTTTTTTTTCTCTTACATTTGGAAACAAGCATCTAAAGTTGAGATTTGGTCCAAAATTGTGTATTCTGCTATGCATTATAGAGCAAAATTTTACAGGATCTAACTACAACCAGAGCATCAAATGATTCACACCTCAACTGTTACAGACGGATTCAACTTAAAATGACTTAATTTTTATCATCAAATAAGCGAAGAGCTGATCGTCATTCAGATTCTTGCAGTTAGAAGTTCGACCCAGAAAGAAGCAGACAACTACGATGTAGAAGTAGAAGTAGAACCCTGTAATGTCTCCAAAATTTGCTCAATTCTATATTTCATGACTGGCTGACCTTTCCGTGTTCTTTTAAACATCTTTTCCCGTAAATCTTTTCTGCGGGATTCAGCCTTATCCTTTTCTTCCTTCCTTGCTTTGAAAAAGGAATCTCTTTCCATCCTTGCTTTCTCTTGTTCTTCGTGTTTCTTCACATACAAGTCTTGCAAACTGTATGATCCTTTTCTGCTTTTCTTGTCTTCCTTACTTGTCTCACCGGTAACCCTAGATTCATTCACCTACAACCACCCAACATTGAATGTTACACTCACGCCGAGCTTTCATTTAAGATAACAAAAAGGAGTACAATACCTCATCAGGTTCGACAGATATGGATTGATCATTTGGTTGATTTTGTTGCTTCAGCAGTTTTTTGTATTTGTTTACATGTTTAGCATTCCTGTAAAATTCTCTCTTTTTCTCTAAAATGATGGAAAGATGTAAATATATCATGTCAGTATATCACCATTACAGCAAAAATCAAAACCCAGATAAGTTTTAACTAACATATTATTGCAACACCAACATAAATTAATAAAAGGTAAAGACACAGGCTCTTTTCACTCAACATTCCAACAAACAGCTCCTAAATTTCTCACATGGTCAATATTGAACGTGAAATTAAAACGAAATGATCTCATCTTATTGGAGGGTCAAAGATACCAAATCAAGAAGTTCCATTAAAACATCCTATGTTACAGAAACTCTTCATCCCAACTCGAGTGTCGTACGTAGTATTACATTACTTAGATACTCAGCACTACGAGATGGGTTATGAAGTACGAATACTTGACCCTTCACCGTGGACCAAAAAATGCCAGTCTAGCACTTGTACTAATAGGCAAGTCTGAGTAAACTTGTCCGCAAACTTTCCCTAACAGATTAAACGTTTGTTCCTCAGCCATAAACATGCAAAACTTTACAATCCGAAATTGTTTGTTTTTCATGATATGCAATAAGCAACTGCAATTTCAAAAATAAATGTAGATTAAATGAAAATTTTGTTATTGTCTTTAAGTGCATTTCCTTTTTGTAACTCTAACCCTCTCAAGTCTCAATGCAACATGACATACCTACACCACCTAAACGAACCACTCGCCATCAATTCACCGCCATTCATGCCTTGCTGTCACTCCATTTTCGCACTCCCTAGATAAAGAAATACCACTAGAGACCAATAAATCACAATATTTCACTCGCATTATCTCCAGTAAACCAGGAGAAGCTTTCTACAATTTAATCTGGGTGGAGGTATTGAGCTGATTGGAAAACAGCAAAGTTCCTCAATCAGCAGACACACTCAGCGAATGTGCTTGCTATCCACAGGTTATGAAATGCAGTAACGCATCAACCCCCCCCCCCCCCCCCCCCCACCACACACACACACGCACACACACTAAAGAACCTATTGAACATAAATGAAAGTTCTTGGCAGCGGGAAAACAAGTCCACACAAACCACTTAACCTGTTAGTCCAAGTCTTAGAGAAACAGCAATGGTATGATAAAAATTTCACCTAATAGAAATCCAAATATTAAACTACATAATATTTAAAACCTGAATTAGTAAGGTAGATGACTTAAAAGGCGGGATTAACACATGCAGTTAGGAAATTTTGATGCTACATATTTGATGATGACAATCTCATATACGCCTTATATACATAAATTTAACTGAGACTGCTGTCTAAGACATAATCTGTGACTCACTGCAGGTAAGTTGCGTCATCGTTTTTACATGGTCATTAAAACAAACTGTTAGAGGTTCTTCAAATTGGAATTCCGGTTCTGTTAGACTATTAAATAAAAACTGAAAAGACTGCACAGGTTTCTAACTAAGTAGAATAGTTGATAATTGGACTCATACTTGACCTCAAACAACCAATCTCATCTAACAAAATATGGATTTTACAAACAACAATTAGAAGAGCTCACTAAACTGCTTCCCATCTCTGCTATATATCTGTTACACTTAAACCTAATATTACTGACCAAATGAAGGTATGTATCACCTGTCCTATGTCAAAGTTCATTAAATTACAATTTCCTAATAGTGAATCACATGCTGCCGAAGCCTGTGAACCGACCTATATTGACAATTGGTGATTTGGGATCCTTATAAGGTTTGTACTTTGCGCTAGACTTATAAGGTTTGTACTTTGCGCCAGAGCTGCCTTGGTCGATCTACTTCACCATAAATTACACTTCTACAGTAAGCTGAAAAATAATGCCCTAGAATCCTAAGATGCACCTACATAGGATAACAAACTAATAAACTGACGCTCTTTGCTAAATGAACCCTTTATATCCAACCAACAGCTACTTCAGTATCAACAAGAGTGATGAAAGAACCTCTAGTGTGTAATTTAATCCAGTTCCTTCTACCCAACACTGAACAAATTTCCCAGTAAATTGACAATCTTCATTCAAAAATCAATATGACAAATACAAACGCACAAACAACCAATAAAAATTAGTCCAATAATCACAACACTGCGAAACAAAATATCCCACAATCAACAATCATGTCATCAAAACCAAGAACGATTAACACCCAGAATTTTTTTTAAAAAAACCCCCCGAAATTCGAGCAATTAAACAATACCCATATTCCAAAATAAAATAAAAAAACAAAAAAAAAAAAAAAATCAAAGAAGACTGCATTTTGGAACGAAGAGAGAGGATAACATACTTAGCAAAGCAGGATTGTAGGAGTTTTGTCTGGATTTGGCATTGGCAAAGGCTTCAAGAGAAAGGCCTGTGCCGCCCAATCTCTGCATGTTTTTCTTCATCTTATTCTTATTGTTGTAGTTGTTGTTGTTCATGTTGATGGATTCGGTGTTTGGTTTAGTGTTCTTCATTGTCGGAATTAAAGGAATTTGACAGACAGAAAAGGAAGAGTTTTGTTGAAATGCCCAATTTTTTCAAGGACGATAAACCCTAATTCGCTGGATTTTACGTGTCAACTCAACTGGTTGTGTCTTTGGCTGATATCCTAGATTCTTCTTTCTCGCGCGTCCTAGAGCTGATCGACATGACCTGGGCCGCTGGCCCGGGCCGGCCCGACCCGAAAAACCGGGTTTGGGGATGATTATTTCAGCCCAATTATCGGGCCCAACCTGGACTTTTAAAAAAATTTGCGGGGTTTTGGGAAACGTAAAACGACAAAGTTGGTTATAAATTTGGTCCGGCCCGAAATTGGCCCGAAAAGCTCGCTAATTTTAACCCGAAATAGCGGGTTTTGGGCACAAAAAATTAGCCGAAGCTTGGCCCGTCTCGGCCCGGCATAATGGGATGAACTCTTTGTCCTCGGCCCGGCCCGCCTTTTGATCAGGTCTACGCCGTCCGATAACTTATGGTATTTTGATATGGGAGCAACGTCTCATATGACGTACTTCTTATACAGATAATCTCCATTTACTCTCTAAGTACCATAATTTCAAGTCAAATTATTGTTGGTAATGACCAGACAATTCCTAAATCCTAATACCACTTTGGGGCATTCTCAATTACCCCTCCTTACCCTTCCCCGTCTAGGGATGTCAATGGGGCGGGGCGGATGCGGATGTATGTCCCTCCATCCCCATCCCCACCTAAAATTTTCATCCCCATCCCCGCCCCATCACCCATAGCGGGTACAAAATTCATCCCCATCTCCGCCCCAACGGGTATAAACTAAAATCCATCCCCGCCCCACCACCCAACTGGGTATCCATCCCCGTCTTATCCCCGCCCCATACCCACGCCAATATCCGCCTAATTTTTCTTATTAAGCAAATATTTTCCATATGTACGAAGTAATGAAAGTTAACTTTAGGAAAAAAAATACCTTACGACTAAAGAGACATATATAATCGAAAAAATACCCGTCATAACAAAAAAAATCTAAACAAAAAACTTAAAATTCTCACCTAAATTCATATTATCACCTAAACATGCACATAAATACAAACTCACCCCATCACCCATGGCGGGTATGAAGCGGGGCGAGTGGGGATGGGGCGGGGCGGGCGGGGATGGGGCGGGTTCAACACAAAATCCACACCCGCCCCATCACCCATGACGGGTACGATTTCTATACCCATCCCCGCCCCATCACCCGCCAAACCTACCTCCATCTCCGCCTACTTGGGGCGGATGCGGGGCGGGTCTCCCACGAAACCCGCCCCACTGACATCCCTATCCCTGTCCCTAAATAATGTTCTTGTTGCACTCAATTTAATCAAAAATCTTGTGTCAGTACGACAATTCGCTACCGATAATCAAGTATTTGTTGAGTTTGATCTCATTGGGGTTTCTGTGAAAGATCTTCGAACAAAGAGGGTTATTATGAGATGTGACAGCCATGGAGGAGACTTGTACCCGATCACCAATTCCCCGCCAATTACCCAGCAGTCTTTCCCTTCTAGATATGTCGCCATTACCACTAGCACTTGGCATGACCGCTTATGTCACCTCGGATCTCATACTCTCAACACATTAAGGGCCCGCCTGGATTGGGGGGAATGCGGTGTAACAATTAATGGGGTAATAAATATGGGCTTTAACCAAATGCCTGGATTGGGGTTAGTTTTTCGGCCCATACTTTTCCCCCCAAATATGAGGGTAATTGTAACACCCCGACAATTCCCTTTTTCTAAAATAACCCTTTTTATAAATATAACTATAGAGAATTATCAAAGTATTATCGCCCGTGTGAAAACGTAACGGCTTATTCAGAATTTTGCAGCGGAAAACATAAAACTAACTTTAGGTTTATAAATAACGATTACAGGTTTAATCCCAAAAATCAACCAACGAAAATGAGGGAATATAAATAGTACGATAAGTTTAAAGTCTAAATTAACAAACCAAGTTACTTAGCAAAGCGAAACTAAATACAAGCTCTCTAATCCCGATCCCCATAATGCATCATCTTCAAACCTGTAGATGAGCAACACTTATTGATCCTTAGAGACTGCTCACCAAAGATGGGTCATCACAGAATCAATAAGGCATAGCCATGATCAACACACACAAACAAAGCACGTAATCAGCAAAGCTGAGTACTACATACTAAAACAATAATAATCCTAACATGATACTATTAAACGAACAATCCTAACATGATACTAATGAACATAAATAAGCGCAGGTAAAGCATATTAATTTGAAGATCACACTTGACAAGACTAGGCTAGACTGGACTAGAACTTTTATAACAATAATATTATTTTAATTGAAATAGACAATGGACCGAGTTTTCTAGCTAGAGGCTTCACTAAGGAAGACGAGGTACGGGCGCGACTCCGTAACCTCAGTGACCTGCGATATCGAGGAACGTTTGAATAAAAATAGGACACGGTGATCAATTCGGTCCGAGATAAAGGCCATGGGCTACCACCATGAACCCCAACTCCTGTTTGTCCGTCACTTTAGACGTGCACAGTCTAAAGCTATTGCTACTCAGTTTCACTTTACTCGATTTACAAATTGAAACTCTGTTATGACTCAACAATCACATAAGGCATACAATCCACATTTATTCACAACTGCTTTTATCTTGGAATTAAGTAAGTGATCACAAAGGTATCAAACAAGACTCATTCCAATTAAATTCAACCTTTCCTTTAATACTGATCAACCCCTCTATATGGGTATAAGGTTTCAACTTACTAAACAAGGTCCACGACCCTCATAAAGTAGTGAAAAACTAAAAGGGAACAATGAACAATCGATCTAAATCAATCATCTACTAACATGTTATAATCCTTGTAACGAAATACGTATGTTCAACATGTCCATCCAACAATATTAAACATGAAATTCCAACACAATCAAGTTCATCAATAAATTTCAATTTGGTTTCAACAGATAACACACATTCCAAGCACACATGTATGTACGTACCTTGTGTAAACAAAATGCGAGACCACTTTAATAATTCAAAAGTCGCCTAAAGAGAATTCTCCTCCTAAAACAACCAACAAATAATCCCAATCAATTTCTAATCATTGGCAACCATAATAAAGCATTCTAAATGCATCCTAAACATATTTAGAACATTCCCCAATATCAAAACTTAAACCTTTGATTTCCTAGCATCATAATTATTGAATTAGTGATTGAAATTTGTTGAAAACTCTTTGCAAACATCGTACTTTAAATTTTCAGCAATATAACTAATTTCAACTACTCCCAAACTATATTCAACATGCTTAAAATCATAAAATCATAACTTTAATAATTCATAAACATCCTACCATGATTTGAAATCATTAAAAACCTTAAAAATTCATATTTTAATAATTAAAATGCTTATTTCAATTCAATCATATAATCTGAAATTAAAATTATTAATTATGCAAAACATAAAATCTAAAATTCATCATTAACCCATAAAAACTATAATTTAATTCAAGGAAAACATGAATTATATTAATAAAACGTAATTAAAACATTAATTAGTTTAGGGTTTAAGATTTAACCAAAAGAGAGAAGGAGGGAAGGTTGGCCGGAGCAAGCTGGGCGGCGACAACAGGTGGCGTGCACGGCTGGTGCCATTGCGGTGCAGGGTCGCGTTGGGGGCTGCAGTTGACCCGCGCAAGAAGAAAGGAGGAGGGTAAAAGAGAGAAGACACGAGAGGGGAGAAGAGGTGTTGCTGGCTGGAAGGGCAGCGACGTCGACCAACTGAAGGCGGTGGTTGGTCGACGCGACGACGCTGGTTTGCAGAGGAGGCTTGCCGAAGTGGTCGGAGGTGGATGTTGGTGCAAGCAGTGAAGAAGAAAAAGAAAAGAGGGAGAGGAGGGAACAATGGTGCTCGCGAAGGAGAATGGAGCAGGGAAGAAAGGCCGGCGGCTGGGCAGGGAGGCGACGGCGTGTTGGAGGCTGCAACCAGGTACTGTGGTGCGACGGTGGAGGAGGGCTGGTGGCTGAAGCAAGGGGTTTGCGGTTCCTGTTCACGTGAAATAGAAGGGTTTTGGTTGCTTTGGGTTTTACGTGAATTGTATGTGGGTTTGAGAGGAGTGAAACTTGTGAGTCAATTTTGGGTTTTATCTATTTGGGCTTTTCCAAAATTTGGGCTAGGATTTGGATTTGGGTTTGAGTGTATGCATCAAAAATCGATTCGGATTGTTTTCTGAATTCGAATTCTTTTCAAAGTAAAATTCAAAACTATTTTGATTTCATAAATCGTTAAATATTTAGAACGTAATTAAAATAAAATAAATATACGTTAATTATATATTTATTACTAAAATTCATAAATTCAATTTAAATATAAATAATATACGTTGAAATATATTAATAAAATTTATAAATTTACGGGGGATTACAATCTACCCCTCTTCAAAGAAGTTTCGTCCCGAAACTTGACACGAAATTTCCCATATTTTCCCCAAAAGCTTTTATCTTAATCTTACTAGAGAAGTACTTATGCCACCTATGTGACTCTTTTGCCAAGTCAAAGCTGCTTGTGTTACTCATGAACACGCTTTTCTTATGCAGAGAATCTAATTACTTGCATCAACGTGCATAATTTGCTAAAATAAGCATAAAAATGCATAAAAATACCATAAAAATAGGTAAAAAGCGCGAATTTCTATCGCATTCTACCCCCCTTAAAGAAATCGAGTTACGCCCTCGTAACTCATCTCAGGGAATAACTTTGGATATTTCTACTTTATCGAATCATTTCCCCAACGCTATATGTCCACTAAAATCGTAGCAAGTGGGATTTCTACACTTCTTTCCACACAATGCCTCAATAGGTGCTATCTTAAAGCTCACATAGTAACTATTGTTGCAAGAAATTCGATCGAATCTAGATGGTCTTCCCAATTACCCTTAAAGTCAATAACACAGGCTCTCAACATATTTTCCGTTAGTAATCTCAGTTTGTCCATCGATCGCAGGTGGAAAGCAGTACTCATTTTCAATGTCGTCCCCAAGATTCACTAGACTTTTTTGCCAAAGTTTTAGACTTTTATGGTTGGTAAGGATCTCAAATGTTTCCCCAAAAAGATAATGTCTCCAAATCATTCAAACTGAACACAATAACAGCTGACTCTAGGTCATGGGTAGGGTAATTGATTTCATGAGGTTTCAATTGTCGCGACGACAGGTGCGGAGGTCAAACGCTCTTTTAAAATCTAGAAAGCTTTCTCACATTTCTCACTCCACTCGAATTTCGATTCCTTTTTCATCAAGTTGGTCATTGGTTTTTTTTTCTTTGTTCGAAAAGTCTTACACAAACCCCCTATAATAGTCAGCTAGGCCTAGGAAACTTCAGATATCAGACACGTTTCTTTGAAGTAGGTCACTCACTCACAGCTTGATTCTTAGTAGGATCTACAGAAACTCCTTATACTCAGCTTTCCCTTTCTAGTGAACCTCACTACGCCGTTCATGGATGTATAACTCTTGGGCTTAACTCTTAGCACTTTCACCAATTCATACATTCCCATCTTTTCAAGACAACAATTGATTTCAAACGATCCTGGACCACTCAAATCTTCTCTTAAATTTATTCCCTTACGTAACGTAGTTTTCAATCAATTCAATCCTTCACTTTTCCGTCGGTGTTACTTATACACACATAACTTCAAGATTTGTATACTTCATTTAGTAAAACTAGATTCTTTCTAAGAGTCTCCAAATAATCCTCAAGTGTTTGTCATGCTCTTTCTCATTCCTTGAATAAATCAGGATATCATCAATAACATAATAACGAACTTAATTCGGAATTCGTAGAAAATCTTATTCCTCAAATCCATATTATGGCAGGTGCATTGGTTAACCCAAAAGGCATTTTTTCTAAACCCATAATGACAATACGAATCCTAATGAGGCCTTAGGCCCTTATCAGCTATCCTCAATTGGTGGTACTTCAAACACAATTCAGTCTTCGAGAACACACTCGCCCAATTCAATTAATCCAACATGTCACCTATCCTAGGCAAATGGTGCTTGTTCTTGATGGTGTTTAGTTCTCTAAATTCGATGCATAATTCCATACTCTTATCTTTCTCCTTAATAAACAACACAGGAGCTCCCCACGGTGACGCACTAGGCCTAATATACCCGTTAACGAAACAACTCTTGCAATTGTGTCCTAATTAGCTCATTTATAGGTGTCGTTTCAGGATTTAACTCTATAGTGAACTCAAATGCTCTAGCTGGTAACATACTTGCAATTTCACTCGGAAACACATCAATGAATCCACTCACAATGGAAACATCCTCGATTTTCACTCCAACTTCTTTACTCACCTCTAACACATTACAGAAAAATCGTTCACACTCTCTATTCATCAATTTCCTCACTTGCATTACAGAAATAACTAAAGGTTATTCGACTTCTCCAAAACGTCTATATGAGGTCAACCTTCTAATAGGGTTCCTTAAACTTACTTTCTGAATTTCACAGTCTACCTTAGCCTTGTACAAACTTAGTCAATCCATCCCCAGACTTACATCTAGGTCCCTCATATCAAACGTTATCAAATCAGAAGGAAAATGCAATCTTTTATCTTCCAAGACAAGTTCTTAAACAACTTGATATACCCTATGGTTACACCAGTAGGTATATTAACAGGTAAATCAATCACCTTAAAATCTACTAAATTCAGACTCTTAACAACAGATGACGAAACAACAGAATAAGTTGCTCCCGAATCAAATAATGTTTTAACTAGCACGGAGTTAATAGAAAAGTACCATGAACTACGTCTGCAGAATGTTCAGCTTCATTTTTAGTCATCATGAACGGTTTGCCCGGAGCCTTATTCTGGTTGTTGTTCTCATTGACAGACTTACTGTGGTTCCCTAGGTTATTCTGCGACTTTATAGGCTTCGAACTTTAATTTCTTGTCTGGTTAAATCACGACTTCACCTGGTTACCACTCCCATTACCATTTTGTTCCTTTTTCTGCTTAGTAAAGCACTCATACTTCCTATGCCCCTTTTTCTGACAATAGTTACAGTTCATTAATTCTCCCTTACAATTTCTACCAGGATGGTTGTTATTGCACATCTTACAGTGATACACTCTCTTAGATTGGTTCCTATTGTTGTGACCCTGTTTGTTTCTTCCTTGAAAGTTTCCATTCTCATTCCCATTTTCATTCATATTTCTTTTAAAATTCTCTTGGTTTTCCCCAACATTAAACTCTTTTCTTTTCTCCCCAACAACAATAGTTTTCTTGTCCCTTCTAGACTGCAAACCATAAATATGAGCAGCTTTCCCATACACAATACCCAAGGATGTAAAGGTTTCCCCACCTAATCCTAATTGGATCTCATCAGTCAACCCTTGCTCAAACCTTTGAGCTTTTAGTTCCTCCGTGGCTACAACCTCAGGTGCAAACCTCGATAGTGTTATAAATTTACTGTAATATTCTGCAATAGTCATACTCCCCATTCTAAGGTTTATAAATTCTCGGGCTTTCTGTTTTCTCATAAAAGGAGGATAAAACTTTCCCCTCAAAGCAGTAACAAAGGAATCCCAATTAAATTCTTCAGCATCCCTAAGTCTAACCCCCTTTTTCTTCCACCACAGATCGGCCTCATCCTTTAGATATAGGACAGCTTGACCTACTCTCATACTTCTAGGAAACTCACAGCCTCAAACAGTTTCTCAAACTCCCTAATCCAGTTCTCCAGGAAGGTAGGATCTGCTTGACCCTTGAAATACGGTGGCTTAACCTTGGCTAGTCTCTCAAACATGTCCCCATCAGAATCGGGACGCTTAGTTCTCTCTTGGGCCAGCCTTTCCGCCAAAAGGCGAATAGCAGCAACTAACTCACTATTGCTTGCCATTCTAGTGTGCGACCTAAAATTAATGACTCTACGATACATAACTCATATGTCACCTCTACGAAAGAAATTTAGATTTGATCATAGAGATCGCATCAACAAACACTTATTCAAGAATGTACACCAATAATAGAGCAATCATCGTCACTCATTCATGAAAAATATCCCCATCAAGGACCTACAATTTGAAAACCAATGAATGGAAGTTCAATCACAACAATTAAGTAATAATATTCCCATTCGCGTGCCCAAAATAAACTCTTGATCATTTGGATTATCAATATTCTAACTTTTATTCCTCGAAACAAAATGTTGATAACAATTCCTAAATCGTAACATTGTGTTTGTCCTAAAATAAAATAAAGGTTCTATGACATAAATTTAAACTATTGTTGGGCGAATTATGGAATTCTCAAATTGGAAACGAATGCTTTAACTTTTATTGCTAACTCTATAAAGGTTTATTACATGCTTGAAAACAATAAAGAACAACTCAAACTTCTATTGTTTTAACTTTAAACTGATGTAGCTTTGCTACTTATTCCTTAAAACATAAAAGCATTAATTAACTATTACAACTTCAAACTCTTGTGGCATTTCGCCTATCTGTTCTTTCTTTGGAAACTTGCGGAGTGAAATCTAGGTCTTTAGTAATCGTCAAACTCTTCCTCCGGGTCTGAGTCTTCTCCCATGTCTTCATCTTGATGAGACTCACTTGCCACCTCACCATCCCTAGTCCCATACTTAGCCAAATTTGGGGTTTCATCCTCAAAATTCATCTCTTTAAACCTATTCTTGAGCTCTAGGTATGGCATTTTGTTAAGTAAGTAATGAACAATGATGGATGCTAGATATTTTATTCCTGAAAGAAACAACTTAAGGTCTCACTAACGATTTTCCAACCAAACCATAATCAAAGTTCAATAAAGCAATAAGTTCGATGGAATCAAACAATCTCTCTAATGCACATTTAAATGCAACACTTAAACATTTAAAACATGCACATAACAAATAAATTCTTGTGCTAGCAATTAACTACCAATGCACATATAATTCTATCCTATATGCCCCTTCCTATATTACCCATCTCTCATAATAAATCATAATAGGTCAAACATTGAAGAATTTAAAGAATAAAACAAGAACGATTAGTAAGAAATAATTTTATTAAACGAGTTAATAATAAACGAATAAATAAAATAATTTTTATTTTTAAAAAAAAAAACGAATAAATAATAAGAAATTTTTATTAAACGAATAAATATTTATTAAACGAATAAATATTCTTAAGGAATAAGATTTTTTTTTGAATATATTTAATTTAATTTCGAAAAGAAAGAAAAACGTACTTAATTCACATAAAGGAAAAGTTTTGAATAAATAAGTTAATTTAGAGCTTAAATAAGAAATATGAGTATACTTTCAAACAAAATAAAATGAATTTGGTCCCCCAAAAAAAAGTACGTATTTTTGAAGTAAAACCTGGCTCTGATACCACTTTGTAATACCCCGACAATTCCCTTTTTCTAAAATAACCCTTTTTATAAATATAACTATAGAGAATTATCAAAGTATTATCGCCAGTGTGAAAACGTAACGGCTTATTCAGAATTTTGCAGCGGAAAACATAAAACTAACTTTGGGTTTATAAATAATCGATTACAGGTTTAATCCCAAAAATCAACCAACGAAAATAAGGGAATATAAATAGTACGATAAGTTTAAAGTCTAAATTAACAAACCAAGTTACTTAGCAAAGCGAAACTAAATACAAGCTTTCTAATCCCGATCCCCATGATGCATCATCTTCAAACCTGTAGATGAGCAACACTTATTGATCCTTAGAGACTGCTCACCAAAGATGGGTCATCACAGGATCAATAAGGCATAGCCATGATCAACACACACAAACAAAGCACGTAATCAGCAAAGCTGAGTACTACATACTAAAACAATAATAATCCTAACATGATACTATTAAACGAACAATCCTAACATGATACTAATGAACATAAATAAGCGCAGGTAAAGCATATTAATTTGAAGATCACACTTGACTAGACTAGGCTAGACTGGACTAGAACTTTTATAACAATAATATTATTTTAATTGAAATAGACAATGGACCGAGTTTTCTAGCTAGAGGCTTCACTAAGGAAGACGAGGTACGGGCGCGACTCCGTAACCTCAGTGACCTGCGATATCGAGGAACGTTTGAATAAAAATAGGACACGGTGATCAATTCGGTCCGAGATGAAGGCCATGGGCTACCACCATGAACCCCAACTCCTGTTTGTCCGTCACTTTAGACGTGCACAGTCTAAAGCTATTGCTACTCAGTTTCACTTTACTCGATTTACAAATTGAAACTCTGTTATGACTCAACAATCACATAAGGCATACAATCCACATTTATTCACAACTGCTTTTATCTTGGAATTAAGTAAGTGATCACAAAGGTATCAAACAAGACTCATTCCAATTAAATCCAACCTTTCCTTTAATACTGATCAACCCCTCTATATGGGTATAAGGTTTCAACTTACTAAACAAGGTCCACGACCCTCATAAAGTAGTGAAAAACTAAAAGGGAACAATGAACAATCGATCTAAATCAATCATCTACTAACATGTTATAATCCTTGTAACGAAATACGTATCTTCAACATGTCCATCCAACAATATTAAACATGAAATTCCAACACAATCAAGTTCATCAATAAATTTCAATTTGGTTTCAACAGATAACACACATTCCAAGCACACAGGTATGTACGTACCTTGTGTAAACAAAATGCGAGACCACTTTAATAATTCAAAAGTCGCCTAAAGAGAATTCTCATCCTAAAACAACCAACAAATAATCCCAATCAATTTCTAATCATTGGCAACCATAATAAAGCATTCTAAATGCATGCATCCTAAACATATTTAGAACATTCCCCAATATCAAAACTTAAACCTTTGATTTCCTAGCATCATAATTATTGAATTAGTGATTGAAATTCGTTGAAAACTCTTTGCAAACATCGTACTTTAAATTTTCAGCAATATAACTAATTTCAACTACTCCCAAAATATATTCAACATGCTTAAAATCATAAAATCATAACTTTAATAATTCATAAACATCCTACCATGATTTGAAATCATTAAAAACCTTAAAAATTCATATTTTAATAATTAAAATGCTTATTTCAATTCAATCATATAATCTGAAATTAAAATTATTAATTATGCAAAACATAAAATCTAAAATTCATCATTAACCCATAAAAACTATAATTTAATTCAAGGAAAACATGAATTATATTAATAAAACGTAATTAAAACATTAATTAGTTTAGGGTTTAAGATTTAACCAAAAGAGAGAAGGAGGGAAGGTTGGCCGGAGCAAGCTGGGCGGCGACAACAGGTGGCGTGCACGGCTGGTGCCATTGCGGTGCAGGGTCGCGTTGGGGGCTGCAGTTGACCCGCGCAAGAAGAAAGGAGGAGGGTAAAAGAGAGAAGACACGAGAGGGGAGAAGAGGTGTTGCTGGCTGGAAGGGCAGCGACGTCGGCCAACTGAAGGCGGTGGTTGGTCGACGCGACGACGCTGGTTTGCAGAGGAGGCTTGCCGAAGTGGTCGGAGGTGGCTGTTGGTGCAAGCAGTGAAGAAGAAAAAGAAAAGAGGGAGAGGAGGGAACAATGGTGCTCGCGAAGGAGAATGGAGCAGGGAAGAAAGGCCGGCGGCTGGGCAGGGAGGCGACGGCGTGTTGGAGGCTGCAACCAGGTACTGTGGTGCGACGGTGGAGGAGGGCTGGTGGCTGAAGCAAGGGGTTTGCGGTTCCTGTTCACGTGAAATATAAGGGTTTTGGTTGCTTTGGGTTTTACGTGAATTGTATGTGGGTTTGAGAGGAGTGAAACTTGTGAGTCAATTTTGGGTTTTATCTATTTGGGCTTTTCCAAAATTGGGCTAGGATTTGGATTTGGGTTTGAGTGTATGCATCAAAAATCGATTCGGATTGTTTTCTGAATTCGAATTCTTTTCAAAGTAAAATTCAAAACTATTTTGATTTCATAAATCGTTAAATATTTAGAACGTAATTAAAATAAAATAAATATACGTTAATTATATATTTATTACTAAAATTCATCAATTCTATTTAAATATAAATAATATACGTTGAAATATATTAATAAAATTTATAAATTTACAGGGGATTACAATCTACCCCTCTTAAAAGAAGTTTCGTCCCGAAACTTGACACGAAATTTCCCATATTTTCCCCAAAAGCTTTTATCTTAATCTTACTAGAGAAGTACTTATGCCACCTATGTGACTCTTTTGCCAAGTCAAAGCTGCTTGTGTTACTCATGAACACGCTTTTCTTATGCAGAGAATCTAATTACTTGCATTAACGTGCATAATTTGCTAAAATAAGCATAAAAATGCATAAAAATACCATAAAAATAGGTAAAAAGCGCGAATTTCTATCGCATTCTACCCCCCTTAAAGAAATCGAGTTACGCCCTCGTAACTCATCTCAGGGAATAACTTTGGATATTTCTACTTTATCGAATCATTTCCCCAACGCTATATGTCCACTAAAATCGTAGCAAGTGAGATTTCTACACTTCTTTCCACACAATGCCTCAATAGGTGCTATCTTAAAGCTCACATAGTAACTATTGTTGCAAGAAATTCAATCGAATCTAGATGGTCTTCCCAATTACCCTTAAAGTCAATAACACAGGCTCTCAACATATTTTCCGTTAGTAATCTCAGTTTGTCCATCGATCGCAGGTGGAAAGCAGTACTCATTTTCAATGTCGTCCCCAAGATTCACTAGACTTTTTTGCCAAAGTTTCAGACTTTTATGGTTGGTAAGGATCTCAAATGTTGCCCCATAAAGATAATGTCTCCAAATCATTCAAACTGAACACAATAACAGCTGACTCTAGGTGTAATATCCCGTATTTTACTATCAAAAATAATATTTATCATCTTGAATACATAGTAATACTTTATACTAAATACTTTGTACCGTATTTTAAAACTAGTTTCCTACTCCCTTACAAAGTTAGCTATTAATATTATTTATGCACTTTAAATATCCACCATAATAAATTACTCAGTAAGCTTCACTTATGTGTATTACGATCCTTTTACCTTACCAAATTAATAAATCAATGTTGAAGAAAGTATATTGTAGTGGAGCATCCTTAACCATTTATTTTTCTCACTTGTATTTACCTATATTCTAGGAAGCTTAACGTATTTATCCTAGATTCTTAGACCTCTATCTATACTAGAACTCCCTAAGCATATCTTTACAACTAATTCCTATTTTGAAGCTAACTACGTGCATTCCTAATTCCCTATCCAAATTGGAGATTTGAATTACAAACCTTATTTGACTTTGTAACAAACTGATAAGCTAGAACAGATAATGCTTATCTACCGCTAAATCGTAACTTCTATCTCTTGAACCCCTCCCTATAAATAATAGTCAAAAACCCTAATACACTAGTTTTGCAAAACAAAAAACCCTTATACTCTCAAATACCACCAGAAAGCTCCGCAAGAAAACCTCGATCGCCGAAATTGATTTCTAGCCACTTTCGGCTTCACCGAAGCACCATCAAACCACCCTCGAAACCACCGCAAAAAACACTAGTTCATAGTCCTCACGACCCTCTTCGTAACCGACCATTCCTCTCTAAGAACCGTCAATAAACAGAGGTACGATAATCAACCAAAGTTGGTCTCTCGTTCATATATATATATCGCATTTCATAGTTTCACTCAACTAGGTAGTTGTAATTTCGGCGGCAACATCCTTATCTTAACCATGATCAAACCTCTCTTATTCTATTATTACTCTTCTAAAAATCCTGATATTTTGGTAAAAAAAATAAATTAATAAATAGAGTAGTAGTATTGACGCTGTTACGGGTGATGTTTTCTTATATTAAAGTCTTTCTTAAACCTAGAGAACAATCACTATAATACACCCACTATGAATTATTATGCTGATAGATATATACTATACAACACGTGACGCTAATATTGGTAATATACGAAAGCTTAGGGTACTAAAAATACTAGATAGATAGCTCCTAATATACGATGTATACTTGTTTGTAGAGTCCGTAGAGCGGGAAGATCACTACTAGTGTTCGTGTTTGTGATTTGTGAAGCTAAGCTTAATAAGGTAAGCTACTACGTTCACCACTTTACTAAACCCTGTAAAGAAATATGGTTTTGACGTGAATATGTGCGACATGCTATTTGTATAGTATATGAATATGGGAATTATTATGATATGTGGTTCGTATAATTACATGATACATGTTTTATTGATGGGGTTTGATAAACAATGACTGTAGTCAAATTGGTGATTTACTTATGAGCTATACTCCTAGATTTAATGTATTGCAAGTACGTAATTTAGCATGTGATGAATGTTTAAAAGTGGAAACGGAAATATTGTCAGAATCGGAAATATTACCGGAATCGGAAAATAATTCCGGAAACGGAAATATTAAATATTTGTTCGAAACGGAAATTAATTCCGGAATCGGAAATGTTAAATATTGTTCGTATCGGAAATGAATTCCGGAATCGGAAATTTAATCGGAAGCGTATCGTACGAATAAGCATCGGACGAGGCCTGCCGGACGAGGGCCCAGCACGAAGCCAGGCCATCGCCCAGCAAGCCAAGCGCGCCGCACAAACAGCCACGCCAGGCCCAGCGCAAGGCCAGGCCCAGCAGGCCGTGGCAGCGCGCACAGCGCGCGCAGCGCGCGCGGGAGTTGCGTGGGCTTGCAGCTCGCGCAGGCCTCGCTGCGTGGGCTGCTGCTCGTGCGCACGCATGGGCGGCCCATCGTGGCTGCCGTGTGTGCGTGTGTAAGTGTTTGTATTCGTGCACGTTTCCTAAAACGTGCAGAGTTCGGTTAATGATTAAATTCCTAATTCTATTTGATAAATTAATTAAATTAGAGTTCTTGTAGGATTCTAGGTTTAATTAATTTGTATCTGAATAGGATTCCAATTCCCTTTCCATACCCCTATAAATATGTGGCCTGGGTTCACAATTTATAACGAGTTTAAAAGTATTCAAAAAGTGAGTTTTTGAGAGAAAATTAAAACACACATCTTGCTCATAAAAGTGCCGAAATTTTCTAGTACCTTAAGGGCGATTCTAGTTGGTCAATCTTAAGGCGGATCCGGACGTGCTGTGGACTATCTACGGAGGGACGACACTTGGAGTCCTAAAGACTTGTTCTTGTTCGGTTCGGGCGCAGCTAGGGAGGGCACGCAACAAAGAGTATGCATCTAAATTATGCTATATGATTATGTGTAAATAATATGTTGTCCTGGGTTAATGGTTGTTTCCGCATGATCTATGTAATGTCATATGTATCATAACCTAACAGTGGTATCACGAGCCCCTTATTATTTTCATAATCTAAATTGCATGAACATGGTTAAATATTACAAATTTGCAAGAATTAAAAGGGGTGATTAATTTTCGTAATTGTTAATTAATTGCAAATTGCGTTTATTTAATTATACGTACGCAGTTTTTCGGCAGTTTCTTCGTTACTCATCCGAATTGAGTGATTTTTGTGTCAATTCCGCATGTAAAAGGAATTGAGTTTTTCAGCCGAACCCAGAATTCTCAAATTCGAAGCCTAACTATGACTTTTCGAAGGTTTTAGTTTTTCGAATGCAAAATTTCGTAAATTTAAGATGTTAAATTAAATATTTGCGATTCTTGTTGATAAATCTTGAATTTTTGATTGACCTACTGCATATGTTTAACAAGTTTGAATGCCTAGTCTTGTTAATTATGCAATCTAATTTGTAATTATGATTAATTTGTTGAAAATTAGAATAATTTAGAATTAATTTGATTTTCATAATTAATTGTAATTTAATTAGAAACCTATGATTAAAAACCACCATAAAAATTGTAAATTTATGATAAATTTTAAATTTTTATGACCTAGACTTGAATCCATAACAATCGGAAATCAATTGGATAATAAATTTTCGATTTTTTCGCCCTAAAATTATGAAATTAATATTATTTATTAATTTGTCATTAATTTTAAATATAAATTTTAAATTTTTTATGCGATTCGTTCATAAAACTTGCACGCACGAAGCAATGGACGCTTCGTGTTACCCTTAAGGGGTGTTGTATAATGCGGGCATGCGACGACGAGCAAGGGAGCTCGTCGCCCGTGCGGCACGAATGCAATGAGCAAGGGCGTAGTGCACGAGCACAAGGCAGCAGCCCTGCCTTGTGTCGTGGGCCACGAGCAATGGATGAATGGGCATGGGCGAAGGGCGAGCCAAGGCAGTCGCGTGTGGGCAGCAAGCGAGCTGCGCCACAACGCGCACTGCCTCGCGCAAGAGCGCGCAGCCTCGCGCGCAGCGAGCGCAAGCTCGCGTGCCACGAGCGCTGCGCCCAGCGTTGCTCGCGCGCACAGCGAGCGATGGCTCGCACGCACAGCGAGCGATGTCGCGCGCGCAGCGAGCGATGTCGCGCGCCCAGCGAGCGATGACTCGCGCGCAGCGAGCGCTGGCTCGCGCGCACAGCGAGCGATGGCTCGCGTGCGACGAGCGCTGGCGCGCGCGCAGCAAGCAGCACAGCGTGCGATGGCTTGCGATGGAGATGCAGCAGCTATGCGACGAGCGCATGGGCTGCGCGTACATGGCCAGCGATGGTTGTGTGCGTGCGGCCCATGGGCGTGCAATGCGTAGGGTGTTTGCGTTACGATTAGATCGTTTTGAATGTTTAATTTGAAAATTTCAGTTCACATAATTTTAATTAATTTTAAAATTAATAATTTAAATTATTTCTTGGATTTTAATTTTGAATATTGTAATTATAATAAATGTTATTTATTCTAATTATTTTACTAAAATTAAAATCATGAATTAATTTAAATAACGACTGAAATTAAATTAAACTTTTTGGATTCAATTATAAATTTATATGAGCTTTAAATTTTAATTAAATTTGTATGTTTCCGGTTAGACTAGAAATACATTTTTATGTTTAAAATTAGTAAAGCATATGAATTTATTGGTTTAAGTGGGAGCGCTTTTTAGTCATAAACTCTTGATTAGGTCTACAAATCCTTAAGGTTAAAACAACTTGATTAGAATTAATAAGGACTGAATAATTGGTAGATTATTGGTGCCCTTGATTAATTGCTGCAAATGTTTACGTGATGCATAATGTGTTTTACTAACCAGCTATGTGGGCCATTCATGATAATGAATGGGTGAATGGTATATATTGTATATGTACTGTTTTGCAGGTTATGAAGTGACTAGTATGGCCCAAATAGGATAGAAAATATGGTCTGCGTACCATTAATTTGAATGTAATTGGTCTGAAGTACCAAAGTTATTTTTCAATTCAAATATGGTCTGCGTACCATCAAATAGTTGTAATTAGTTATAGCTTATCCTATTTGAAGAAAATGGTGCCTCCCACGGAGATTTTCAAGACGGACTTTGAAGTCAAAGCTTCAAGATGAAGTCGGGCCATACTAGATCACATTTAATCTTATGCATGTTTTAAGTTATTTATTGCTTTTAAATATGTCTTAAAATGCATGAGATCAAAAGCTTGATTATGTTGCATGATTAAGGATTTTAGTTCACTTAAAATCTAACCAACATAGTAAGAGCCTTAAGTTCCAAACTTAAAAATTGAGTTAAAAGGTGCCATGCCAAAATATACACTTGCTTGGATATCCTTTACATCAATCTAGTAATAGTTTTCGCTCAGCGAGGTGTTACTTATTGGTCCTAAAGGGGCAAGGTACACAAATAATTGTGAGTACATGTTAGTTTTGGTGAAACTCAACGATATAAGTAAGGAGTCCTTTTATGTCGTGGCAAAATCGATAGGTTTACCTCATAAGTTCTTAGACGTACCTATCAACCAAGAGTAGTTTCTAGACTATTAGCAAAAGGCTTTTGCTTACCTAAAATGTTTTAGAATTGAGTCGACAAACTGTGCTTAATTCTTCAATGGTTTTAGGGTCTTGGAATCATTTTATTCACACCTGCCGGAACAATAAAATCGAATAAAATGCTAATAACTTGTTTGAATTGCATGGTTGCTTTAATTTCAAGTTATTATTCATGATAAATGTTTAGACTTTGCATGCTTCAATGTATGTTTTAATTATTGTTTATAATTAAATATCTTGCACTGCAATAAATCCTTTTAGAAAGGTAACAGTAAATTTCCTCGATTGGTAGTGAATCCAAGAACGATTCACGGAAATGAGAGAAAGTGAGCAATTTAAAATGTACGTTTCTTATAGCGACTTTTATGGTTGTTTTCGAATATCAAAATCGAATGGCAAACCAATTGGTGCTTGTGAATTCAAAATACAATGTAGTTTTGAGATCATAAAGCATTGAGCTTAAACGCTCAGCTTTACCAATGGTTAACAACCTAATATCTTTGTCCATTTAATTCTCGAATGAGTCTAGTCCCTAGACATTCGAATAGATCGATGCTTAGAGAACTTTAGAAGCTTCTGGTAAGATCATCTAGTTGAAACAAAATATTCAACATAAATTAAAATGGTAAAGAACCTTGTTGGTGACATTGGACATGTCTAACAAAGTATAAAAGTCAACACTAAAGAATTCAATTCTTAAGACTATAAGAAAGGGTACAAGAAATAGGAAAACGAGGAACAAATGAAAGGAATTTACGATTCCGTTTCTACCTATAAATTTATGTTTATAGAGAAGTGACCTAGCAATCAAACTTCCTTGGTATCATATACCGCTTGAGGTTCTTACTTCGGTAATAACTCAAACAATGGAAGCTAGGATACACTAATGACCTACAAGTGGGAAATGAAGCATGGCATTGCTACATTAATTGTAGGGTCATCTAAGTTTGTTTTAAGTCCTTTCAAAGGCTGGAACTTAATGGCTATTTTGTTACATAATCAGCATACCTAAATTTCTGCTTCAAACACAGAAAGACTCACATTCAAGAAAAACAAAGACAATGTTTGTTTGTTTATTTGAATGAAATGGTCAATTACAGGTTGAGTCAATATGCTTGATTAAAACAAACAACTCTTTAAAGAACTTTACTAGGTTCAAATCAACCCCTTGATTTGAGTTCCACTAATCTTTGGCATTGTTGCTTAGACCATATCAACAAGTTAACATTCATAAGCTCTATTTTGATGGACTTTTGAAAGTTGATTGATTTCTAGATCATTTTAAGACAACTAGTCTTACTTGTTGAAAGTAACAAAAGATATGAACTATTGTTAGAACGCCTAGACAATAGAGTTCAAAGCTAAAGAAAGATTTTATGACTTTATTATTTCACACAGATTTGAGTGAATATAGGTTTATTTACTCAACGTGATATAAGTTTGAATCTGTTTGGCTAGTTCAAAGATTCAGAAGTATAAATCCACTTGGCAAGAAATCATAAAAGATCTAGGTTAGATCATGTTGATGATTACTTGAGACCAAAGATGATCATCAATGATTGTGTGGTGTAATTTCACAATCTAGGTCCATAAGATATGGCATATCTTAGTTGGAATAATCGAAGTCAATTAGTACTTGATTCGATTAATGATGAATCATAAAGACTTTTCCTATAATTTCTAAAACAAAATGCTCAACTACCACCAAACTAAACCAAATTCGTCAAAGCTATTGAAAAGTAATTTCAGAATAACTTTTCATAAAATATATCTAGAGAGTTGCAAAACTCAGTGGGAGCTTAGTGTTTGTCATTCGACAAACTAAGGCCCAAGTATAGATATATGTTTCATTGTGATTTATTCAAATGAGGCACAAGGGTATTGTTTCTACCACGAATTTTTGAGAACATAATGTTTGTTTGCTCGAAATAATGTCCTTTTGGAGATTCGTTTCCAAAATGACAAGTGGGAGAAAATAGACCTCGAAAGTCTTCGAGGCGAACAACAAACATAAACGGACATTCCGGAGGCTTTTCGAAGTGCTTCAGAAAATCCGAACTTATTCTTTAAGGACTTTAGAAGTGGCTTTAAAGAATAGACATCTCTTAGAAGACTTTACAAGTGCTTCAAGGAGAACAGAATATTCAAAGGACTTTCAAGTGGCTATTGATATTCTATTGTTTGATGTTCTATACCCTAGTAGGCATAGAGTTCAAGTCACTGGAACTATGAGATTCTTCTATTAGATAGTGAAGAAACATAGAGATCAGGTCAATGAAACTATGAGATTCTTCTATTAAATAGTGAAGAAACCTACAACTTGCAGTCAAACTATTATCATGTAGATTAATGAGTTTGTGACTTGTAAGAAAGCTATGACGAAACCCAGATTCCCTAAAATGGTTAGAGGCCATATATAGACTATATGTTTAATTGGTTAAAGGCCATAAAACATACTCAATGTTTTGATGACAAAATTGAAATTTTGTTGATTTGCAAGAATAGTTTCACACCTATTGGTTGCAAGTTTGTTTTAAGGATAAAAACCATCAAACATGGAATTGTGTTCACACACAAAGCTAGATTAGTTGCTAAAGGTTACAAGCAAATTCATGGCATGGATTGTGTTGAAACCTCATGCAAAATCGTAATACTTAAGTCTATAATTCAAGCAATGATTGCATATTGGTACATATGGCAATTGGATGACAAAACGTATTCCTCAGTCAAATGTTGGAATATAATATGTACATGGTATGTCATAGAATTTGTGGATCCAAATAAATGCTTGAAAAGAAAGCTAGCTTACGAAATCTAAGTACAGATTTAAGCAAGCAATTGGGAGTTGGAACTGTATTTTAGTGAAGCTAATAAGTATTTTAGTTTCATAAAATGTACATGATTCTTATAGATGTATAAGAAGTTTAGTGGGAGTACGTAAAACTTAATTGGTCCTATGTGTATCACACACATATCTCTCTATTGTGAAATAACATTCAAATGCTAAATACTTAGATTTGAGATTATTCATCAATGACAGACCAAGGCGAAACTTAGTACATACTGGGTATTAAGATCTATTTACAAAGATCTTATGATATTGTTTTGGATTAAGTAAATGGCATTTACTAAATCAAACACGAAAGTCTCCATTGGAGATATTCGACCCATGTGAATAAATCTAAGTAAAGAATGTTTGAACTATGTATAAGCATTTACTAAGTTAAAACATCAAAGAATCTAATGAGATTCTTCACCTATATTATATGTCAAAGAATTTAGCTGGATTCAGTATCTACTGAAATTGAATGAGCTAAAGTTACATGAATAGAATTCAATTGGGAATTATTCTGCAAAAGAATTTATCATGTATGATATAATATGAGGATCGCCAAAAATGTATCGTGTGACTTTAGCCATGACGAACATATACCAATCTCTATTGATCTAAGTAAAGATCAACTAGATTGAGATCAAGAATACTTATGGTACTTGAAAAGGTACATAGGAATAGTTCTTGATTCAAGGAAATAAAGATATGCTAAATATTGATGCTACACGCATAAACACTGGCAAAGGATCAAGCAAGACCCTTTGGAGTTAACCATTGATAAAGACGAGCTATAGAGCATCGTGTTTTGAAAATGGCAACATGGGTTGGAGACCATGAGTTGTTGCGTGGGAAATTAAAATAATAATTTCTATGTTCTAAGATACAGCTGGAAAGTCTTCCACATGTCTGTGAACTGCTTGGATAAGTAAATCCAAACAAAGCATCACTAGCAACCTAAACAGTTGAAGTAAAAGTACTTATTGCCTAAGAAGCAATAAAACAGAGTTGTTTATATTAATGAGTTCTTCATTGAACTTTGGTGGATCACATGTCTGCTAACTTGATGGCTCTTCATTGCAAAATGCGTAGAACCACCATCAAAGTAAGAAAGACTAGATCACATAATAAACAAACTCGAAAAGATCTTATCATCATATCTCGAAGAACATTCGATGAAAAGGATATTAAGATTGGCAAAGCATGATAACTAAACCTATGCAACAAGTGAGAAGCAACACTCACGTTGTAGCACTGGAAATCAAGCATAGCTTTGAATTCCATGAATTGTTTTAGAAGATGGGTTTGAGGCCCATGGTTATAAAACATTGGGGTTGAACATTTATCATATATGAAATGTATTTTCATATTCCATTTAATCTTGGTTTAGTATTAAATGATGAGTCCCTTCAAATTTGACGATATATTCAAGATAGACTGTCAGGACCAGTCCTGTGACTAAGAAATGTCTATCAAGTGAACTTGAAAGTCAAAGGTTGAAAATGGTCCCTATTCGGAGTTTTCTATAAAATTGGACGCATAGAAAACGTTAGACGATTAGAATGCAAGATGACTAAATCCTCAATACCTGAGTGATTTGAGATTACTTGTTTGAGAACTGGTTGCTTTGACGTTGACCAACCGTCGCACCGTAAAAGGAGGCTATAAAGGCAACGCTCAGGTAATCACCTATCAAACGAAGTCTAATCTCAAGATCGCAAGATTGGGATTGTCCTCCCATAAATCGGGATGAGATGCTTAAAAGTTGTACAAGGCCACTCGGAGAGCTAGAAATTGTGAAATGCATGGCCGTGCTCGGATGAATCATAGGCTATGATTATCTGTTTATTTGATCAGTTGAACTCTGAAACCGAGGAACACCTCTGGACATAATAAGGATGACAACTCTTACCTTATGTTCAAGAGCAAGCATCGAGCGACAAAGGAATTAGGAAATGCACACTTGTCCCTAAGGACAAGTGGGAGACTGAAGGAAATAATGCCCTTGGTCCAAGTATGCATTCTATGTTAAGTCTAATAAATGCGGTTCAGTATTAATTAACAAGTTAATAATTCAGTGAGATCAAGTGAGCTGAATGCCTAGCTAGAGGTCGCTTCAGTTCAAGTGGAATTAATGATATTAATCCACAGCTTACTCTTGACTGAACCCGTAGGGTCACACAAATAGTACGTAAACGGATCAAGTATTTAATGGCATTAAATACTCTATCTATGGATATTCGGAATCGACGGATCTTGGTTTCAGTGGGAGCTGAGATCGTCACAGGCAAGAAATGAATACTCCGGAAACGATGATATTACCGGAAACGGAAATATGGATCGTATCGGAAATATAAATATTATCCAAGTCGTAGATGTTGCCGGAAACGGAAACATGGTACGTATCGGAAAATATTATCGGAAATGGAAATATTACCAGAATCGGAAATATTGCCGGAAACGGAAATATTGTCAGAATCGGAAATATTACCGGAATCGGAAAATAATTCCGGAAACGAAAATATTAAATATTTGTTCGAAACGGAAATTAATTCCGGAATCGGAAATGTTAAATATTGTTCGTATCGGAAATGAATTCCGGAATCGGAAATGAATTCCGGAATCGGAAATTTAATCGGAAGCGTATCGTACGAATAAGCATCGGACGAGGCCTGCCGGACGAGGGCCCAGCACGAAGCCAGGCCATCGCCCAGCAAGCCAAGCGCGCCGCACAAACAGCCACGCCAGGCCCAGCGCAAGGCCAGGCCCAGCAGGCCGTGGCAGCGCGCACAGCGCGCGCAGCGCGCGCGGGAGCTGCGTGGGCTTGCAGCTCGCGCAGGCCTCGCTGCGTGGGCTGCTGCTCGTGCGCACGCATGGGCGGCCCATCGTGGCTGCCGTGTGTGCGTGTGTAAGTGTTTGTATTCGTGCACGTTTCCTAAAACGTGCAGAGTTCGGTTAATGATTAAATTCCTAATTCTATTTGATAAATTAATTAAATTAGAGTTCTTGTAGGATTCTAGGTTTAATTAATTTGTATCTGAATAGGATTCCAATTCCCTTTCCATACCCCTATAAATATGTGGCCTGGGTTCACAATTTATAACGAGTTTAAAAGTATTCAAAAAGTGAGTTTTTGAGAGAAAATTAAAACACACATCTTGCTCATAAAAGTGCCGAAATTTTCTAGTACCTTAAGGGCGATTCTAGTTGGTCAATCTTAAGGCGGATCCGGACGTGCTGTGGACTATCTACGGAGGGACGACACTTGGAGTCCTAAAGACTTGTTCTTGTTCGGTTCGGGCGCAGCTAGGGAGGGCACGCAACAAAGAGTATGCATCTAAATTATGCTATATGATTATGTGTAAATAATATGTTGTCCTGGGTTAATGGTTGTTTCCGCATGATCTATGTAATGTCATATGTATCATAACCTAACAGCGCCCACGTTAATCATTCAGTGGAGGATAATAAGTGGTTGATCTTGGTTTTATGATGATAAGATGGAATGATTAAGCTACTTGTTCGTATATGATCACCGGCACTCCCTATTAAAATATAAGTACTTAAAATGTAATACACTTGGTCGGTAAGACATCTTAGGCAGGATCCCCTAAGGTGATGAACACATTGGTGGTATGACACATCGTGTCTTAATATTATAGTCGGAGCTAACTAGCACGACCTAGGCTTATTCTACTCCTTTGAGTTCAAAATACTCACTGGGGGGTGTGCACACTTAAGGACTAAGACCTATTTTGGTGGTTACACCCATTAGGGTGGTAGTCTCGAACTACAATTATGGTGGAATTATCTTGTTCTCTTACCTCTAAGTAATTAATTAACTGTTAATTATGGACTGAGTGCGTGTGCTTGTTACGTGCTAGTTGTGCATGAAATGTTTTTAAGATAAAGTGTTTTCCAAAGTAAGAAAAAGGTTTTCGAAAATTGTTTTACAGGGTGAAGTAGTACTTACTCAATTTCCACTGATTTGTGGTTTCTTTTCTGTATATGTTTTTCCAATTTACAGGTATGCATGGCACGTCACGAGCGACCGTTTCACAGCAGTAGTAGCAAGTTATTAATAACGTAGATCACCTAAAGACAATCAGTTGGATTTTATTTAATTCAGTTTATAACGAAATTTTGGGTAGATGGTTTAAGTTATCTAATTGTGACAATGTTGGTTTATTTATAAAGGTTGGATTATTGATGGATAATATAGCCTTACATTTGGGTTGTAACCTAAATGTGGCGGTAATACCCTTAATTTATTATTTTATGCTTCCGCTATAAGTCTTAAACAGGTATTGAAATTGGGGGTGTTACAAATTGGTATCAGAGCAATAGGTTTTAGGACTAAATTGGTTAATGTTAAATAAATATTAGGATCTTCAAATGAATTAATTAGGAATTAAAACTTGAAAAAGCCGTTAGTGAGGTTGAGCGACGTTTATCATGCTTTTATGTGCTATCTATTTTTATATTTTAGTATGTGTTTACATGTTAGTATTTTGTGCTGTAGATGAGTCTTACCTTTTTGCCTAATTACGAGAACATACTCGAAGAGTTTGATGCTTGGGTACAAGGAGAAGATGTATGGGTAAAATACATAGAAGATTTATATGGTGTTACACTCGTTAAACATGAAGTATATGAAGGGATTAAAATAGAGCCTATGTCCCCTCCTGCATCTACAAGAAACCAAGTAGAGGACTTAGAGATAAAAGATATGCCACTACCAGATCTGTCTAGCATAACTGGATGTTTTTGCGCTTTCTGTTCCGGGGAAAAGATTGATATTATGTTGAGCGACAATACGGAAGTCCTCAGTAAATGCCCTATTTTTGGAGATGAAGTTAAATGAATTTTTGTTTAGGAATTATTTTGAGTTATGTTAAATAGCCATGAGTCGAATTATAGTTTGGAGTGTTGAACATATACCTACTCGAAAATAAAATTTCAAATGATGGTCGTTACTGGTGATAAATTTGGATACATCTGTATGAATTTTTTTTTTTATTTGATTTATAATTGATTATTATATGTTTAGAATTCTAATAATGGGATAAAGGGGGTAAGTAATTAGTTTTTATTTTATTTTCTTTTGTGGTAGATGGAGGACCACCCAATGTACCCCTACAACCTAAGGATGGGACAACATGAGGACATACCTCCCTATGTAGAAAGAGTAAAAGAATGTTGTGAAGAATGGGGAGATCTCCTAGGAGACCTGAACAACTATGACACACACGCTAGAATAATAGACGTCCTACTCAAAACCATACCACGTTATGAGCCTTGGATCCCAATTACGGAAATGTATGATGATGTTCTCACAGAAGAAGGGGGGATTCACCCAACCAAATACAGATATGAGGGTCAATGGTTCCTTACCATTGAGTATGTCTCGACGAGGTTGATGGAGGCTTGGTCAAAGTGGGAACCTGAAGATGAGATGGGGGAAGTAATCGATGCGGAACCACCCGCGTTAGAGAATGAAGGAATAGGAGGTGAGAGAGATGAAGTGGAAGATGATATGCGAGTGGACCTCCAAATAGAAGAAGACCCTGAAGAAGACCCTGAAGAAGAAGACCCCGAGGAAGAAGACCCCGAAGAAGAGTTTGACGAGTGAGATTTTGAAAAGACTTAGTAGTGGGGCTATATGGCCCCTCATGGAATAGAAGTAGTCGTAGGAATGGTTTATTTTGACCAAGGGTACATTTTCATTTATTAGTTTTTTTTCTTTTTTTTTTTTGTTGTTGTTGCTTGTTTAGTTAAGTTTTCTTTCATTAATGGACAAACCCTATTGGGATATTCAATGTCAATTGATTATATTATTGAAATGATAAAGAGAATTATTATTAGTTTTATGTGTTGGATATTTCTTGAATTATATGAGGTGGAAATCTTTGTAAATTCTGTCTGGTGGAAATTGTCTGTGATTAAATTGTCTGAATGTACACGTAAACTAGAAGAGAGTAGTAATTAATTGAGGAATACATCAATCCTTTGATGCAGATAAACATGTCAGGAAGAAACAATCGTCCTCCCACTAATGCTGAGTTGGCTGCACGACTTCAGCAACTCACAGAACTGACCCAAACCTTAGGAGCTGCTTTGTTGAACAACAACAACAACAACAACAATGGAAACAACAATCCTGACTATGCTAAGAAAGTTGCCAGTAGAAACCCACCTTACTTCCAAGGTGAAGAGGACCCTAGTATCCTAGAAAACTGGATCCGTGAATTTGATAAACTGTTTGAGGCTATAGGGTGTCCTGAGGAAGAGAGAATCCCTTCTGCAACCTATTATCTTAAGGCAGAAGCTGATATTTGGTGGTCCACCTCCAGAGATGACCTAGTTGCTGGACATGGATTTAACTGGGAGGCCTTTAAGGATGCTATGAGGGATAGGTTTTACCCTGAACATGTCAAAATGCAGAAATTCGATGAGTTTGCTAACCTTAGGCAGAGAAACATGTCTGTCCAGGAATATCATTCCAAGTTCCTAGAGCTAGCTAGGTTTGCACCTACCATGGTCCCTGATGAGAGAGCTAAGGCAAACAAATTCATTCGAGGTTTGAACTTTGACACCCAGAAGGTTGTGATTGTTTTGAGATGCCAAACCTTGCAAGAAGCTTATGTTAGCGCAGCGAGTCACTACAGAGTTGAGAAGTTAGAGGAGGAAATCAAGTCTAGGGGTAAGAGAAAGGAGGGAGATTCGAGGAACAACAATCAGAATGGGGGAAATTCTGGAGGCTATGGGGATAAAAGGGCTAGGTACAACAATGGTGATCAGGGTTCGGGTAGAGGATACCATGGAAATAACAACAATTATCGAGGAAACAATGGAGGGAAACCCCAAAACCAAGGGCAGAACCAGAAGTATGGGAATGTGAACGGAAAAAGAAATGAGAGACACTGCTATTGCAAGCAGTGTAGTAAGGACCACCCAGGAGTTGATTGTAAGGGAAATGCTGTGCAGTGCTTTGGTTGCAAGAAGATGGGACATCGTGAGTTTGAGTGTTATGCTAAGAAAAATGGTGGGCAACAACAACAAGGGAGGCAGAACAATTTCAGGAATAACAACAACCAAGGGAACCCTTCAGGGAGCCAATCTGCTCAAAATGGCCCTAACAAGACCTTGTCTACCCCGAATAGCAGCAATGGGAATGTGAATGGTGGTAACAAGGGGAGGATATTTGTGATGAACCAAACTCAGGCTAATGGAGAGGCTAATGTGGTGACTGGTACTTTTCTTATAAACTCTATTCCTGCATATGTACTTTTTGATTCTGGAGCTTCACATTCATCATATCATCTTCCCTAGTTAAGAAGTTAGGTCTAGAACCTTCTTCTCATATTTCTGCTCAAATTTCTATTCCAACTGGAGAAGTAGTGTCATGTAGAAAACTTTATAAGGATGTTTCAATAAACATTAGCGGGACTATACTACCAGGAGACCTTATAGAGTTCAATCTTGATGATTTAGATGTCATATTGGGAATGGATTGGTTGGGAAAATATAGGGCCCGGATAGAGTGTCATGATCAAAAGGTTGTTCTGAAAGGTCCAAATGGGAATAGAATATCCTACCAGGGCATTGTAACCAAACCTGGGGTGAAGATCATATCAGCCTTAACTATGCATAAGTACCTTAGAAAAGGACAAGAAGCCTACCTGTGTCAGATTCAAGATTTGGGGAGAGAAGATAGTGAATTAAGTGATATTCTTGTTGTTAAGGAGTTTCCTGATGTATTTCCTGAAGATATTCCAGATATGCCCCCGGATAGAGAGGTTGAGTTCACCATAGAGTTGATTCCAGGAACTGCACCAATTTCTAAAGCACCTTACCGTATGGCCCCTGCTGAGAGGAAGGAATTGAAGGATCAGATAGAAGATTTATTGAATAAGGGATATATTAGGCCAAGCGTGTCACCATGGGGAGCCCCTGTGCTCTTCGTGAAGAAGAAGGATGGAAGCCTGAGGTTATGTATAGATTATAGGGAGCTAAATCAAGTCACGATCAAAAACAAGTATCCATTGCCTCGTATAGATGACCTTTTTGACCAGTTGAAGGGTGCTGGAACCTTCTCTAAGATTGACTTGAGATCTGGGTACCATCAGTTGAAAATTGCGGATAAAGACGTAGCAAAGACTGCTTTTAGAACAAGGTATGGCCATTATGAGTTCACAGTTATGCCATTTGGGTTAACCAATGCCCCAGCCGTTTTTATGGACCTCATGAATCGTGTATTTAGACCCTACCTTGATCAATTTGTGGTAGTATTCATTGATGATATTTTGATATACTCTAAGACCCCTGAGGATCACGAACAACACCTGCGTGTGATTTTGGAGACTTTGAGAGAGAAAAGATTGTACGGAAAACTATCTAAGTGTGAATTCTGGAAGAAGGAAGTAGCTTTCTTAGGTCATATCATATCAAAAGAAGGAGTTTCTGTAGACCCCTCAAAGGTTCAAGCTGTAATGAGTTGGCCTAAACCTACCAATGTGACTGAGATTCGTAGCTTTTTGGGTTTAGCTGGTTATTACCGTAGGTTTGTGAAAGACTTTTCGAGAATTGCGAGACCCCTTACCAACCTTATGAAGAAAACTGTGAAGTTTCAATGGGATGATAAATGTGAAGAATCTTTTCAAGAGTTGAAAACAAGGTTAACCACAGCCCCGGTGCTGACATTGCCATCTGGAGATGAAGGATTTGATGTTTATAGTGATGCTTCAAAGAAAGGTTTAGGGTGTGTTCTTATGCAAAATGGTAAAGTTGTGGCTTATGCTTCTAGACAATTGAAACCGTTTGAGGAAAATTACCCTACTCATGACCTGGAGTTAGCTGCAGTCGTTTTTGCACTCAAGATATGGAGACACTATTTGTATGGGGTAACCTGCAAGATATTCACAGACCATAAAAGCCTTAAGTATATTTTCACACAGAAGGAGCTGAATATGAGGCAAAGGAGATGGCTAGAACTTATCAAAGATTATGACCTTGAGATACAATACCATGAGGGAAAAGCCAATGTAGTGGCGGATGCGTTGAGCAGGAAATCCAGTCATTCAGTCAATTCTGTGTGGGTACTCCCAAATAAGTTGTGTGAAGAATTCTCGAGGTTGAACTTGGAGGTTAAGGAGTATGGAGAGGTGGAATCTGAAATAAAACTTTATTCTATGACTATTACCCCTACCATATTTGATAAGATTAGAAGTGGTCAACCTGATGATGTCAAGCTAAAAAGGGTGATATCTAAAATGGAGAACGGTGAAATAGGACCTTTTAAGATGCATGATGATGGTAGCATTCGCTATGAGGGTCGGTGGTGTGTTCCAATGAAGTGTGACGAAATAAAGAACCAGTTGATGAAAGAAGGACACTTCACGCCCTATTCGGTACACCCCGGAGGCGACAAGCTTTATAAGGATCTCAAGCAACACTTCTGGTGGCCTGGAATGAAGAGGGAAGTCGCTGAATTTGTCTCTAGATGTATGACATGCCAGAAGGTAAAAGCTGAGAGAAGCAAACCTAAGGGATTACTCCAGCCATTAGATGTTCCAAAATGGAAGTGGGATTCGATATCCATGGATTTTGTGACTGCCTTACCTCTGACTAAAACCGGAAAGAACACTATTTGGGTCGTAGTAGATCGTTTGACCAAGACTGCTAGGTTCATTCCGATGAAAGATACATGGTCAATGGAGCAAATGGCAGCTGCGTATGTTAAGAATATTGTAAAACACCATGGTGTGCCTGAAAACATTGTTTCTGATAGAGATGCGAGGTTTCTTTCGAACTTTTGGGAGAAAGTGCATTTGGCGTTTGGAACGCAATTGAAGTATAGTACTGCATTTCACCCAGCAACAGACGGTCAGACTGAGAGGACCATTCAGACCTTAGAAGACATGCTTAGAGCTTGTGCCATTGATTTCAAAGGTTCATGGGAAGAGCAATTGGACTTAGTAGAATTCTCCTATAATAATAACTATCATGCAAGTATAGGAATGGCTCCTTATGAAGCTCTCTATGGAAGAAAATGTAGAAGCCCGTTATGTTGGAGTGATGTGACTGACCAAGTGGTGCTAGGCCCTGAGTATTTGCATGACACAGTTGAGAAAGTACGAATTATTCAAGAGAGGATGAAAGCGGCACAAGATAGACAGAAATCATATGCTGATCAGGATCGTCGCCAAGCTGTCTTTGAAGTAGGAGAAAAGGTGTTGTTGAAAGTTTCACCAACCAAAGGTGTTATGAGATTTGGTAAAAAGGGAAAACTTAGCCCGAGGTATATTGGCCCCTATGAAGTGTTAGAAAGAGTTGGAGAAGTAGCTTATAGACTCGCCATGCCAACCGAGTTGTCTAAGGTGCATGACGTTTTTCACATTTCACAACTCAAGAAGTATATCCATGATCCGTCGCATGTGATTGAGCCAGAAATAGTAGAATTGGATGAGACCTTGACTTATGAAGAGAAACCCATAAAAATATTGGATGAGAAAGTTAGAAAAACAAGAAATAAGGAGGTGAAAATAATAAAAGTCTTATGGTCGAACCATCAAACCGAAGAGGCTACCTGGGAAGCAGAAGACACCATGAGACAAAGATACCCTGAATTGTTTTCGTAGGTACGTATTAGAGTTACGGGGACGTAACTCCCTTTAAGGAGGATATATTTTAACTCTTTTTCACCAATAATAAGCTAAAATAACATTTATTATCTAAGATTCGAAGACGAATCTTTCTTTAAGGAGGATAGATTGTAATATCCCGTATTTTACTAGATTGTAATATCCCGTATTTTACTATCAAAAATAATCTTTCTTTATTTTATCTAAGATTCGAGGACGAATCTTTCTTTAAGGATGATAGATTGTAATATCCCGTATTTTACTATCAAAAATAATATTTATCATCTTGAATACATAGTAATACTTTATACTAAATACTTTGTACCGTATTTTAAAACTAGTTTCCTACTCCCTTACAAAGTTAGCTATTAGTATTATTTATGCACTTTAAATATCCACCATAATAAATTACTCAGTAAGCTTCACTTATGTGTATTACGGTCCTTTTACCTTACCAAATTAATAAATCAATGTTGAAGAAAGTATATTGTAGTGGAGCATCCTTAACCATTTATTTTTCTCACTTGTATTTACCTATATTCTAGGAAGCTTAACGTATTTATCCTAGATTCTTAGACCTCTATCTATACTAGAACTCCCTAAGCATATCTTTACAACTAATTCCTATTTTGAAGCTAACTACGTGCATTCCTAATTCCCTATCCAAATTGGAGATTTGAATTACAAACCTTATTTGACTTTGTAACAAACTGATAAGCTAGAACAGATAATGCTTATCTACCGCTAAATCGTAACTTCTATCTCTTGAACCCCTCCCTATAAATAATAGTCAGAAACCCTAATACACTAGTTTTGCAAAACAAAAAACCCTTATACTCTCAAATACCACCAGAAAGCTCCGCAAGAAAACCTCGATCGCCGAAATTGATTTCTAGCCACTTTCGGCTTCACCGAAGCACCATCAAACCACCCTCGAAACCACCGCGAAAAACACTAGTTCATAGTCCTCACGACCCTCTTCGTAACCGACCATTCCTCTCTAAGAACCGTCAATAAACAGAGGTACGATAATCAACCAAAGTTGGTCTCTCGTTCATATATATATATCGCATTTCATAGTTTCACTCAACTAGGTAGTTGTAATTTCGGCGGCAACATCCTTATCTTAACCATGATCAAACCTCTCTTATTCTATTATTACTCTTCTAAAAATCCTGATATTTTGGTAAAACAAATAAATTAATAAATAGAGTAGTAGTATTGACGCTGTTACGGGTGATGTTTTCTTATATTAAAGTCTTTCTTAAACCTAGAGAACAATCACTATAATACACCCACTATGAATTATTATGCTGATAGATATATACTATACAACACGTGACGCTAATATTGGTAATATACGAAAGCTTAGGGTACTAAAAATACTAGATAGATAGCTCCTAATATACGATGTATACTTGTTTGTAGAGTCCGTAGAGCGGGAAGATCACTACTAGTGTTCGTGTTTGTGATTTGTGAAGCTAAGCTTAATAAGGTAAGCTACTACGTTCACCACTTTACTAAACCCTGTAAAGAAATATGGTTTTGACGTGAATATGTGCGACATGCTATTTGTATAGTATATGAATATGGGAATTATTATGATATGTGGTTCGTATAATTACATGATACATGTTTTATTGATGGGGTTTGATAAACAATGACTGTAGTAAAATTGGTGATTTACTTATGAGCTATACTCCTAGATTTAATGTATTGCAAGTACGTAATTTAGCATGTGATGAATGTTTAAAAGTGGTAGCAAGCTAACCCTCCCTTGCGCCCACGTTAATCATTCAGTGGAGGATAATAAGTGGTTGATCTTGGTTTTATGATGATAAGATGGAATGATTAAGCTACTTGTTCGTATATGATCACCGGCACTCCCTATTAAAATATAAGTACTTAAAATGTAATACACTTGGTCGGTAAGACATCTTAGGCAGGATCCCCTAAGGTGATGAACACATTGGTGGTATGACACATCGTGTCTTAATATTATAGTCGGAGCTAACTAGCACAACCTAGGCTTATTCTACTCCTTTGAGTTCAAAATACTCACTGGGAGGTGTGCACACTTAAGGACTAAGACCTATTTTGGTGGTTACACCCATTAGGGTGGTAGTCTCGAACTACAATTATGGTGGAATTATCTTGTTCTCTTACCTCTAAGTAATTAATTAACTGTTAATTATGGACTGAGTGCGTGTGCTTGTTACGTGCTAGTTGTGCATGAAATGTTTTTAAGATAAAGTGTTTTCCAAAGTAAGAAAAAGGTTTTCGAAAATTGTTTTACAGGGTGAAGTAGTACTTACTCAATTTCCACTGATTTGTGGTTTCTTTTCTGTATATGTTTTTCCAATTTACAGGTATGCATGGCACGTCACGAGCGACCGTTTCACAGCAGTAGTAGCAAGTTATTAATAACGTAGATCACCTAAAGACAATCAGTTGGATTTTATTTAATTCAGTTTATAACGAAATTTTGGGTAGATGGTTTAAGTTATCTAATTTTGACAATGTTGGTTTATTTATAAAGGTTGGATTATTGATGGATAATATAGCCTTACATTTGGGTTGTAACCTAAATGTGGCGGTAATACCCTTAATTTATTATTTTATGCTTCCGCTATAAGTCTTAAACAGGTATTGAAATTGGGGGTGTTACACTAGGTCATGGGTAGGGTAATTGATTTCATGAGGTTTCAATTGTCGCGACGACAGGTGCGGAGGTCAAACGCTCTTTTAAAATCTAGAAAGCTTTCTCACATTTCTCACTCCACTCGAATTTCGATTCCTTTTTCATCAAGTTGGTCATTGGTTTTTTTTTCTTTGTTCGAAAAGTCTTACACAAACCCCCTATAATAGTCAGCTAGGCCTAGGAAACTTCAGATATCAGACACGTTCCTTTGAAGTAGGTCACTCACTCACAGCTTGATTCTTAGTAGGATCTACAGAAACTCCTTATACTCAGCTTTCCCTTTCTAGTGAACCTCATTACGCCGTTCATGGATGTATAACTCTTGGGCTTAACTCTTAGCACTTTCACCAATTCATACATTCCCATCTTTTCAAGACAACAATTGATTTCAAACGATCCTGGACCACTCAAATCTTCTCTTAAATTTATTCCCTTACGTAACGTAGTTTTCAATCAATTCAATCCTTCACTTTTCCGTCGGTGTCACTTATACACACATAACTTCAAGATTTGTATACTTCATTTAGTAAAACTAGATTCTTTCTAAGAGTCTCCAAATAATCCTCAAGTGTTTGTCATGCTCTTTCTCATTCCTTGAATAAATCAGGATATCATCAATAACATAATAACGAACTTAATTCGGAATTCGTAGAAAATCTTATCTCAAATCCATATTATGGCAGGTGCATTGGTTAACCCAAAAGGCATTTCTCTAAACCCATAATGACAATACGAATCCTAATGAGGTCTTAGGCCCTTATCAGCTATCCTCAATTGGTGGTACTTCAAACACAATTCAGTCTTCGAGAACACACTCGCCCAATTCAATTAATCCAACATGTCACCTATCCTAGGCAAATGGTGCTTGTTCTTGATGGTGTTTAGTTCTCTAAATTCGATGCATAATTCCATACTCTTATCTTTCTCCTTAATAAACAACACAGGAGCTCCCCACGGTGACGCACTAGGCCTAATATACCCGTTAACGAAACAACTCTTGCAATTGTGTCCTAATTAGCTCATTTATAGGTGTCGTTTCAGGATTTAACTCTATAGTGAACTCAAATGCTCTAGCTGGTAACATACTTGCAATTTCACTCGGAAACACATCAATGAATCCACTCACAATGGAAACATCCTCGATTTTCACTCCAACTTCTTTACTCACCTCTAACACATTACAGAAAAATCGTTCACACTCTCTATTCATCAATTTCCTCACTTGCATTACAGAAATAACTAAAGGTTATTCGACTTCTCCAAAACGTCTATATGAGGTCAACCTTCTAATAAGGTTCCTTAAACTTACTTTCTGAATTTCACAGTCTACCTTAGCCTTGTACAAACTTAGTCAATCCATCCCCAGACTTACATCTAGGTCCCTCAGATCAAACGTTATCAAATCAGAAGGAAAATGCAATCTTTGATCTTCCAAGACAAGTTCTTAAACAACTTGATATACCCTATGGTTACACCAGTAGGTATATTAACAGGTAAATCAATCACCTTAAAATCTACTAAATTCAGACTCTTAACAACAGATGACGAAACAATAGAATAAGTTGCTCCCGAATCAAATAATGTTTTAACTAGCACGGAGTTAATAGAAAAGTACCATGAACTACGTCTGCAGAATGTTCAGCTTCATTTTTAGTCATCATGAACGGTTTGCCCGGAGCCTTATTCTGGTTGTTGTTCTCATTGGCAGACTTACTGTGGTTCCCTAGGTTATTCTGCGACTTTATAGGCTTCGAACTTTAATTTCTTGTCTGGTTAAATCACGACTTCACCTGGTTACCACTCCCATTACCATTTTGTTCCTTTTTCTGCTTAGTAAAGCACTCATACTTCCTATGCCCCTTTTTCTGACAATAGTTACAGTTCATTAATTCTCCCTTACAATTTCTACCAGGATGGTTGTTATTGCACATCTTACAGTGATACACTCTCTTAGATTGGTTCCTATTGTTGTGACCCTGTTTGTTTCTTCCTTGAAAGTTTCCATTCTCATTCCCATTTTCATTCATATTTCTTTTAAAATTCTCTTGGTTTTCCCCAGCATTAAACTCTCTGGTTTTTTTGAGTCAAATAAAACCACTTCTCATCAATATGAATGAAGTCATACATGCTGTAATATGTTGGTTCTTGTGGTATAGTGTAGTCCATTATCAGTCTGATTGCCCACCTTATCCTTGCCATTTTGCATGCTTCTGAAATGCCTGGATGCAAGGGACTTGAGTGTGGCTTTATAATTTTCCTCTTGATGAGCCTCCATACTGTTGTTGGTCCCAAATTCAGCATTCTTGCAAGATCTACGATGCATGTTCTGTCCCCCATGCCTATTTGTGCAATTGAGTCATAGGAGACTTGAACCTTTTTCCTTCCACATCTGTGATATTGGCTTTGCACAATATATGAATTCATTGCTGCCTTCTGTTTCTTTGCTTTGTCCCATATTTTGCCTATGGTTTTTCTGGTGTAATCATATTCTATGACTGCATCCCTTATTGCCCCATACAACAGAGTTTCTGAATCTGGAATCTTTCTACTGAGCAGGAACACCAATATTTCTAGCCTCAATTCATTATTTATTCTTGGAGTCCTTGGCTTGTGATGATCTGTTGTGTGTGTTGCTGTTTGATGATGATGAGGTGATGCATTTTCTGATGGTGGTGGAAAGTTCAAATAAAAAAGAAATGGTACCTCTTGAAAGTTGGTAGTTTGCTGCTGCCCTTCCCCTTCTACTTCTGGTACTTGCTGTACATATTCAGTGCTGTTTGGTACATCTTCATTAAACCCAATGTCCCCAAAATCAGCAGCAGTACTTTCAGAAGCTTGTACCAAGTCAGCAGCATCATCACCTTTCTCCGAGTCAGAATCAGAGTTAATGCCGTCGCCTTCATCATCAGAAAAACCGAGGAAATCGTCTTCCTCTTGATCTGAAGCCATTAAGTCCCCTGTTTTTTAGCTATTTAATGCTGAGTTGAGGAATAAATTTTGGTGTGTGTTTGTATTTATTGAACATGAGTTGGATCAGAATTTTGGTGTTTTGTGGGGAAAGTCACCCTATTTATAAAGGCATATCACTTTTTCAACCCCTCAAAATTTTGGAGGGAAAAACAAAGTCAATGTGTAATTGTTAGGGAAAATTTCGTGGAATTTTTGGAGGGAAAAGTGGGAGTCAGAATTTTGGGCAAAATTTCCACCCAAAAATACGTGACTCATTGTACTGTGATTGGTCCATATTTTTTCAATTGGGTCCCCCAGCCCATGTGACAGAAATTGTAACTCAATTTATTCAATACTTTAATAAATATCTACTTTTTCCCCAATTAATTTAATACTTTCTCTCTCTTTACTTTATTCTTTTTCTTACACACAATCATTATTCTTACACCCAATCATTACCCATATCCCAATACAACCCATGATTCAGTTTTCTTAAAATACCCCCAACATTCCTTATGGGTACAACAAAAAGGAATGGAGGGAGTAAATAATAAATAATAAATAATAATAATAATAATAAATAATAAATAATAAATAATAATCATAAATAATAAATAATAATAATAAATAATAAAATAATAAATAATAAATAATAAATAATAAATAATAAATAATAAAATAATAAATAATAAATAATAAATAATAAATAATAATAATAAATATAAATAATAAATAATAAATAATAAATAATAAATAATAAATAATAAATAATAAATAATAAATAATAAATAATAAATAATAAATAATAAATAATCAATAATCAATAATGAATAATGAATAATAAATAATAAATAATGAATAATGAATAATGAATAATGAATAATGAATAATAAATAACGAATAATGAATAATGAATAATTAATAATTAATAATTAATAATAAATAAAAAATAATAAATATAAATAATAAATTAAAAATAATAAATAATAATAATAAATAATAAATAACAAATAACAAATAAAAAATAAAAAAATAAAAAATAAAATAATAAATAATAAATAATAAAATAATAAATAATAAATAATAAATAATAAATAATAAATAATAAATATAAGTATAAATAATAAATAATAATATAATAAATAATAAATAATAAAATAATAATAATAATAATAAATAATAAATAATAAATAATAAATAATAAATAATAATATAATATATATAATATATAATAAATAATAAATAATAAATAATAAATAATAAATAATAATAATAAATAATAATATAAATAATAAATAATAAATAATAAATAATAAATAATAAATAATAAATAATAAATAATAAATAATAAATAATAAATAATAAATAATAAATAATAAATAATAAATAATAATAAATAATAAATAATAAATAATAAATAATAAATATAAATAATAAATAATAAATAATAAATAATAAATAATAAATAATAAATAATAAATAATAAATAATAAATAATAAATAATAAATAATAAATAATAAATAATAAATAATAAATAATAAATAATAAATAATAAATAATAAATAATAAATAATAAATAATAAATAATAAATAATAAATAATAAATAATAAATAATAAATAATAAATAATAAATAATAAATAATAAATAATAAATACTAAATAATAAATAATAAATAATAAATAATAAATATAAATAATAAATAATAAATAATAAATAATAATAATAATAAATAATAAATAATAATAATAAATAATAATAATAAATAATAAATAATAAATAATAAATAATAAATAATAAATAATAAATAATAAATAATAATAATAAATAATAAATATAAATAATAATAATAAATAATAATAATAAATAATAAATAATAAATAATAAATAATAAATAATAAATAATAAATAATAAATAATAAATAATAAATAATAAATAATAATAATAAATAATAAATAATAAATAATAAAATAAATAATAATAATAATAAATAATAATAATAAATAATAAATAATAATAATAAATAATAAATAATAATAATAAATAAATAATAATAATAAATAATAAATAATAAATAATAAATAATAAATAATAAATAATAAATAATAAATAATAAATAATAAATAATAAATAATGAATAATAAGGAGTAATAAATAATAAATAATAATTAATAATAAATAATTAATAAATAATAAATAATAAATAATAAATACTCCCTCCGTTCCATAATGTTCCTCACTTTTACATTATGCGCGGTCTCCAATGCACTACTTTGACCGTTAATAATTTTAATTCCGTATTAGTAAAACTATAAAAAAAATTATATTTAGAAAATTTATATTGAAACGAATCTAATGATATCCCACAAGTTAACATTTATACTCTTAATCATACTATTAATTACGGTCAAAGTTTTAAAACTTTGACCACATGAATAGTAAACATGAGGAACATTATGGAACAGAGGGAGTAATAAATAATAAATAATAATTAATTAATAATAATTAATAAATAATATTTAATAATAAAAATTGTTAACTAATAACTAAATAATAATTAATAATTAATAACTAATAATCCGTAACTAATTAATAAAAATAATAATAAATTATATTAATTATTTATAAATAATTAGTTATAAATAATAATAATAATAATAATAAGTAATATAATAATATAAATATAAATAATAAGTAATATAATAATATAAATATAAATAATAATATAAGTGATGTGGCCTAAAACAAACGCCACCTAGGCTGTACCATGAAGGCCCAAAAAGAAGGCCTAAAAGGCCCAACAGAAGATCCTGAGACCCACCTGCTCAGGATGGGCCCATTTATGAGGCTTTCAAGAAACCCAAACGCTTAAAAGGCCCATCAAGTTCAAAACAAATCCCCAGCAAAACACGTGTCCTGATCTTGCACAAATATCTAATCAATGCAGGACCAATTCCCAAGAAACCCTATCACTATAAATAGTGCATATCCCTAGGTAAACGGGACAATCAATTCATTCCCACCAACCTAAAACTATCTTTGTTCTGCTTCTCTCTACAAATTACTTCTCTCTCTAGCTTATACTTACTTAAGCATCGGAGGGAATATTCCTACGGGAATATTCTTGTTTTGCAGGTTGTCAGAAGTTTGTGCCAGCTCATACTTGATACCTCCGAGGAACGCGTGACACGTCATCACCGTCAAAGATCCCACAACATTTGGCGCCGTCTGTGGGGAGGTATAGTATCATGGCCGAACTGCACTCTGACAGAGAGTATGCTGGTGAGGGAGAAGAGAAACGACCTATCGAAAGGAGTCAACGTCATATGGAAGAGGCCAATCGAATCGCAAATGCAGGAAGCACACCACGTCGGGTGCAGGAAGCTGAGGTGGTCGTAGAAGAAGAGCCAATGGTAGAAGCGTCTCCGCCAGGCGGCCATCTAATCCCCAGCGTCCGAGATGCCGTGCTAGATGAGAATTTAGACTTGCCAGTCTCGGTAGGGTCACTACGCGAGATCTTAGCAAGATTCCAGCAGCAAATGAATCAAACCTTTCGACAGCAGATGAGCACCACAATGTGTGAGGGGGTCGAAAAAGCGCGAGGCTAATGCGTGACCTCGTCCCTCGTGGGTGTGACGATTCTTTTTTATTCAATCAAGTGTAATTGGATTTCCTGTGAGTTTACACCCAATTGACTAGTAATATAGGAGTCGCCATTCAGTTTTTAACGACAATGAGAAAAACTGACAAAACCCGGTTATCGTGACATAAAGGGAGTGCAATTATGTTTGACCACGACGACCGTAGGTTCCCTTGTGATCCCTGGTATGGGGATCTCTCAACATACACCCGCAAGGTAGAGATTGAGGGTTCGGGGGACTGTAACTACCGAGAGGAGTACTCGCTCGTCGATTACTCCAGAGGCAGGATATCCTTACTAGCTCAGCATAAATAATTGAAGGGACATGCGTTAACTATTAAACTAATCTGAGTTGATTTTAGCAATATGCAACATATAATACTAGATCGATCGCGATTATCTGATTTAAATAGCATTAAGGGACCTAGCATGATAATCCAATTTCCCAAAAATATTATATTTGTTAGGCGTGATAGAACAATCAGATTTAGTTAGTTTAACAGTTCATAAAAAGGGCGAGGAAAACAATTAAATCATCGAGAAGGGGCACATTACGACGCACCCTTGAGAGGTGCGTCACGGTTCTCAGAAAACTAACCACTTTGACTTTGTTGTTTCTCCTTTTATTTAATGAATCTCAAATTATGGGACAGGATGCGTTCTGTTCGATTTATGGATCGATTGCGACAGAACGTGTGAACAATTTCGCAGCGTGAGGCTTAGGCTAGGGGTTGGAGTCAATACTCAGAATCTAATTGTGTTGTGTGTTGCTTTCACGTCGAATTTGTGCTGTATTTATAGGGAAAGTTCGTGGAAAGATAGAATTGTAGAACTCTAATCCTCGAGGAATTAGGAAAAAACACGTCCCAGGTATTTTCAGCGCCCAGCTCTGGGCGTCAAAGATTTCGGCGCCCAGCTCTGGGCGTTGAAAATAGGACCCATGCAATTTCAGCGCCCAGGGCTGGGCGTTGAAATTGATGTTTGGGCTGTTTTCTTAGTCAGATTCGGATTCCTGAAATCCGTAGTGTTTGAGACTTAATCGAGTCTTTTAGTGCGTAACAATTTCATGACGGAATGCGTCTGGGCCCGTTACGAACTCTAGGCTCGTTAGGATTTTAATTAATACGTAACTCTTATTTCCGAATCATATTGGGAATAGGATTCTTGTAGTTTTCTATCTCATTTAGGATTTATGTTGGAGTGCAACACCTAATTCTGACAGGTTTCAATCTTTTATGACTTGCCACTTTTAGAAGCTACCCTTTACGGCAGTTACTATTTTAGCAGGTTTCCATAAATAGCAGGTTTCTATAAATAGCAGGTTTTCGGGTGAAACGAGAAGGGTGATTGAGATTCGTTATTTTATAGGAGATGCGTTGTCAAGTGGAGATTTATGTATTCATCATCGAACCTTCCCTTTTAGGAATGGGGACAAAAGTAGGTGTCTACACATTGCAAGATGAAATACGGAAAAATATGCTAATCTACAGCACTGAGAGGACGGCTCCACAGAGACCCCTCAGCCTAGGCATCAATCGGATAAACAGAATGCCACTTAGATCCAATGTGTGGAGGGCTGGAGAGGGCTCCCGTCCACAAGCTAGCCAGGTGCCTGAGCTCTCGGGGATTGGCCGCGATCCCCCAACTTCCTTACTTCGAAGGGACCAGGTCATACGACCACCGTCTAGGGGAAACCCACCAGCCGTCTTCCGGCCCGCCTCAAGGCGTCAAGAGCATTATGAAGTTGAATCTGAACTATCAGACATTGGGTCCACTCCTGTGATGGAAGATCCACCATTTTACCCCTCTACTCGAGGACAGACTCAGATGACGCCCAACAGGGTAAGCTTGCGCCCCCGCGTGCTTTCCAATCGCCGTGAACCAACTTATCACATTCAGCAAGGTTTTAATAATCTGACTCTAAGGCACATGAGTACCCCCTTCTCAGAGGATATCATGAACTCCCCAAAAGAACCCAAGGTAAAAACTCCTACCATTGAAGCCTATGACGGGACCACCGATCCTTATATGCACTTAGTCGCATACCGTCATCACATGTATGTTCAAGGAACCAACGAAGCCACTTGGTGCAAATATTTCCCGGCCACTCTCAAAGGAGTGGCGTCTAAATGGTTTGAACGACTACCCCCAGGGTCAATTCCCTCTTTCAACGAACTACAAACTCTGTTCTCCACTAGATTCATGGCACACAAGGAAGAAAGGAAAACGAGTATGCATTTGGGACGGATTCAACAGGGGAAAGATGAATCACTAAGAAGCTATGTGAAGCGTTTCAACCTAGAGGCCGGACAGATCCCAGATTTGCCTGATGGCGTCTCTTTCGATAATTTTATCAGATGATTGAAGAAGGGATCCTTTAAGTTTGACCTGGTCAAGAAAAGCGTGAGGACTATGGCCGAAGTTTTGGACGAAGCCGAAGCATTTATCCATGCAACAGAAATATGCAGCGCGTCAAAAGAAGGAAGGATTGGAGAAACAACAGAGTCCTCAGGAAAGAAAGACAAAATGGACCGAAAAGCCCCACGAGAAAATGGCACATGGGCCCTCTCAAAAGAACATGATACCAACTCTCCTGGGCACAAGAGAGAGCGTCCACAAGAAAGGGAATATTTTGAGTATAACACAGATCTCCTCACGATGCTGAAAGACGTCGGAACCAGGTTTGACCTTGAACGATCTTTCCCCATGAAATCTCCTCCTGAGAGTCGAGACCCCAAGTTGTATTGCCAGTTCCATGAAGACATAGGACATGAAACCAAGAACTGTAGAAGCTTGAAAAGGGCTCTAGACGGCCTGGCCTCCAAAGGAAATCTCAAGAACTATTTACAGAAGAATGCTCACGGCTTTGGGAAAAACCAATACAAAAAGAACAAGTCACCTGTCTCACCTGCGGAGGGACAGCACAGCGAATGGGGGTTTGTAGCCATCATATCTGGAGGACCGGCCGCTGGAGGACCCACCATGGGGGGGCAGAAAGATTATGCTTGCCGCCTAGGGCAAGTAATGCTGTCAGCAAAGTCACCTTTGGATCCATTCCCACGGATAGAGATATGTGAGTCGGATGGTGGACGAATAGCCACTCCGCATGATGATCCTCTTATGGTCGAATTCAAGATATCCAATATGAGGGTAAAGCGTATCCTAATAGACACGGGAAGCTCGTCCGACATAATGAGCCTGGAATGCCTCAATCGCCTAGCACATGATCCCAAAACCATGGATAGTATACACTATCCCATCATTGGTTTCGGAGGGAGCATCATACACCCTGTAGGCGTCATCACTGTGCCGGTTCGAATTGGAGACAGGAAAAATGGACGGAAGATGGAGGTGAATTTCCTGATTGTTAAGGACCTAACAGCATATAATGTCATCCTGGGACGACCCATCTTGAACAAGATTAAAGCCGTAGTCGTCACCCATCTGATGCTTTTGAAGTTTGTGTACGATGATGGGGCGATATGCACCATACGTGGAGACCAACAACAAGCTAGAGACTGTTATCTCACCACCCTCAACCCGTCAGCATGGAAGCAAGATTCTGCCGAAGCCAGAGGCAAAAGAAAGCACAAAGACGAGCTGCCAGCCGCCAAGGAGAGTAAACCAGCCAAAACAGAAACTGTAACATCCCGTATTTTTAAACCTGTTTTATTATTCGGTAATTACGATTACTAACGTAATTACGTCCTAATTTTTTTCCGATCTACTTTAAATATATTATTATGCCTAACTTTTTATTGTGACATAATAAGAATTATTTGAGCCCAATTTATTTTCATACATGAGTTTTCTCTTTTAAGCCAACTTTTATTCTCCAAAATCTGATTATTCTTTTTAATCTCTGAAATTACATTTTATGCCCTTGGTCAATCAAAGGACCAAAATTCAATTCTCTTTCTCCTTCTTTACACGTGTAATTATACACTTGAGCCAACAGAAGTTTTGACTTCTCTTTCTTCATGAAATATGTCCAAGTTCATGGCAATTCACTCTCATTCTCTATGCGTGTCAAAAACCCAGATAACTTGATTGACAATTGTCTAAATTCTCCATCTTCTTCCATGACTCACCATGTTAAGAAATTCCTATAAATAGCCATTGAAAATCCAATGTTCTTCAAGCTATAAACCAATTAATATTCTGATTTTATTTAATTACAAGCTTAATTTGTTTGCCCTCTCTATTTATTTCCTTGATTTTTCACCATTAATGGACACCCATTTTCTCTCTCCTCCGTTCTACCACCGCGGAGCCACCCATTGGCCACCGCCGAGCCACCACCTTCTGCCGTCAAATCCAGCCACCACCTCCAACTCGGTGCCACCTGCTTCCTGTTGCCGAGTCCACCTTGCCGGCAACATCTCTGGTTGATGTTGCACCGTGTTGTTGCTGCTATTATGCCTTCAATTGTCTCTTATTATGTAAGCTTCTTCCCTGGTTCCAATTTTCCAAAGACCCAAATTATAATATGAGCTCTAAATATGTTAAAAGCCCATTTTATTGTTTTTTTTTAAAAAGCCCAAAAGTTTCTTAATTCCTACTATTACATGTTTCTTATTCATTTGATACCAAAGTTTTAAATTTTATTTTACAAAAGCTAAACTAAGATTTCTACCATTACTCATTTACTCCATAAGGAGCACCATTTATAAAAAGGGTTGTCTATTCTTAAGAATGTGTAGTATTTTGGATACATGTGTTTTAGTAAAGAGTGATAATTCTATTGTTATGATTCTATTACGGGGCATTGAGAATGGTTGAAAGTGATGGAACTTATGAAATATCGGTTACCGGAGTCTAAGTAAGCAGTTAAGGAAAAACAATCGAGGTAATGTTTATGTCCAGCATTTAAGTTTATATGCCCGTATATGAAATGTGTGACTATTATGTGATTATATGTTTTATGTGATAAATGATATGATATATGTTTATGATTATGATTATGATGTTAAATACGTGGTTCGGGAATAATGATGATATTTATAAAGTTATTTTAAAGAAATACGATGTTGCTTTTGTCGGCCTGGAAAAGTGAACTGAACTAGTAAATGGGCGAGTTACATGTAGAGGCAAGTTAAAGTTAAAGTTTGGGAAACAGTTCCCCCCCGTGAAAAGATGTAAGAAAAGCCCCGCCAAAGCCTGTACTTGCCAATGAGCTGTAAAGGAAATGATTCCTTGCCGACACAGTTTTCAAGATAACGAGATTAAGTTAGTTATTTCCGAACAATAAATGCTAATGATTGATATGTGCCAAATGATTTTCAAAATAAAACCGTTTTGATGGGCTGGAGTAATATTACTGAGTTTTCCACTCATTTTTGGATTTTTCTGTGTTTTTCCTATTTTCTATTTTTATGATGATGCACAGGTTCGATTAAGGAGCTAGAGTTGCTCAAGACGAAAGTTATTACTGGAGTTAATATTTTATTATGGAGATATCGAGATGAGACATTATTTATTATGGAAATCCTGTTACTGAGGTTGTTATAAGAATATTGATTTATAATTATTTTTGGAAAAGTTGTATTATTTATGAAATGTTATTAAGGATTATTTTATTTGTGGGCCCATACCCACGGGTCCCATGATTAATTATGTCTAATTCCGCTGCTAATGATCAGTTAAGTACGGTTTATTACCGATATTTAAGGTACCAAAAAGTCGGGACGTTATAGTATGGTATCAGAGCGGAGCCCAGCCGGAAGTGCTCAGCACTGCCTGGGTATGATCTTTGGGATATGATAATGTTTTGAGGTTTTAACAGCTATTTGGGATATTGATGTTAAGTTATGAGAATAAGTGTTTTAAGAGAAGTGAGTAATATTTTTGGGTTGTTAAAAGAGTATGTCATAGTGTGAGTGTCTGAGTTTAGACTGATCTTAAGTTTTGAGATATCCAGTTTCGAGTACGAAACTTTTTCTAAGAGGGTAAGGATGTAACACCCCGTATTTTTAAGCCTCTTTTATTATTCTGTAATTATGATTATTATCGTAATTACGTCCTAAATTTTTCCGATCTATTTTTAATTATCGTATTATGTCTACCTTTTTGTTGTGACATAATACCAATTAATTGAGCCCAACTATTTTTGTACAAGCCCATTTCATTACTCCAAAATCTGATTTTATTCTTTGATGTGGAAATTACATTTTTGCCCTTAAAATGTTAAAATTCCAATTGTCTTCTTCCCCATCTTCTTTATACGTGTAATTTCCATGAAAGAGCTTGGTGGCAAGTATTTTGACTTCTCTTTGCTTCAAGTATTCTGTCTGTAGGCAATTGGCTTCTATGCGTGGCAAAAGACTAACATTTTGATTGCCAAATGTCCAAATTTTTCCTCTTCTTCAATGACTCACCATGACAAGAAATTCCTATAAATAGCCATTGAAACCCCCTTGTTCTTCAAGCTCAAAACTCAATTAATATTTCTGATTATATTTCCAAAGTTTGATTTATTTCCCCTCTCTATTTTTCCTTGTGCAAATTCAAGAAATCATTGATATCTACCTATTTTCTCTCTCCTCCCTTCGACCACCGCGGCACCGCCGCTACTGCAACCACCTTGGTCGGCGAGTCCTTCCTTCGTCGCCTCAGACCACCTCCATGAACCCGACACCACCTTCTGTCGTCGCCGGAAGTCGCGTCTCTGTTGAAGCATGAGTTACTGTTTTTGTGTGGGTTTCATTTCACCTTGCTTCCTTTGATTTTGCTGATAGTTATACCAAAATGCCAATAAAGTATAAATGGGGTATAAATAAGTGGGCCTTGAATCCATGATGGAGTATTATTTATGGGCTAAAGTCAACTATTTTCCTGGTGGGTTTCGGTTACAAGGGCAAGCAAAGTTAAGTAAGTAATTTGATTTTATTAAGGTTGCCTATTTAAGTTTAATGAGTAACCATTCCTAATTATGGGTTTTTATTGTTATTATGGAGAAATTGGGCTTATCAAATAAAACGTTTGGTGGGTTATGGAAGATACGTTTTGGAGTATAAAGATATAGTCACTTTAAGGTTATGGTGATCGAGGTAATTTTTATGTCCAGCACCTATATATATGCCTGTATAATATTTTAAGGTGTAATTATTATGTCTAGCATTTTAGCCTCATGCCCTCGTATGTGTTACGTAATTTTTATGTCCAACACTTATATTTATGCCCGTATAATGTTTTAAGGCGTAATACTTATGTCCAGCAATTATATTTATGTGCCCGTATATAAAAGTATTATATTATGTTATTATAACTATTATGTCCAACATTTAAGCTTTACATGCCCGTATATGAAATGTGTGACTATTATGTGATTATATGTTTATTATGTGTTTTATGTGATAAATGATGATATATGTTTTTATGATTATGATCATGATGTTAAAGACGTTGTTCGAAAATAATGAAGATATTTATAAAGTGATTTTAAAGAAAGACGATGTTGCTTTTGTCGGCATGGAAAAGTGAACTGAACTAGCAGGTGGAGACAAGTTACAGGTGGAGACAAGTTACAGGTGGAGGCAAGTTAAAGTTAAAGTTAAAGTTTGGGAAACAGTTCCCCCCCCCTGAAAAGATGTAAGAAAAAGTTCTGCCAAATCCTGTACTTGCCAATGAGCTGTAAAGGAAATGATTCCTTGCCGACACAGTTTTCAAGATAACGAGATTAAGTTAGTTATTTCCGAACAATAAATGCTAAAGATTGACATGTGCCAAGTGATTTTCAAAATAAAACTGTTTTAACGGGCTGGAGTAATATTACTGAGTTTTCCACTCATTTTTGGCATTTTTCTATGTTTTTCCTGTTTTCTATTTTTATGATGATGTACAGGTTCGGTTAAGGAGCTAGAGTTGCTCAAGACGAAAGTTATTACTAGAGTCAATATTTTATTATGGAGATATCGAGATGAGAAATTATTTATTATGGAAATCCTATTACTGAGGTTGTTATAAGAATATTGATTTATAATTATTTTTGGGAAAGTGGTATTATTTATGGAATGTTATTAAGGATTATTTTATTTGTGGGCCCATACCCACAGGTCCCAGGATTAATTAAGCCTAATTCCGCTGCTATGATCAATTAAGTGCGGTTTATTATCAATAATTAAGGAGCCAAAAAGTCGGGGCGTTACAGAAACTGTCAAGATAGAGGAAAGTGGCTGAAAATAGAATGTCATTAGGATAACTATTGTACTAGAGCCTACAAAACGGCCTAACTATTGTACTAGAGCCTACAAAACGGCCTGTAAATGCCCGCCTACGACGCGGTGAATTTAGTTTGCAACTTAGTAAAATGAATGTTTTCTTATCTGACAAATACAAGTCTCGGTAAAACCCCTTAAAACACTAAGGGGTGGAGAACCCCACAACAACAAAAGAAACTCCAAACGGTGGCGTCAATATTTACTAAACAAACGACGGCGCTAAAAGTACCATGTACTAACAAAAACGCAAAGTAAGACTCAACAAGAGCAGAGATTCAAAATGACGTCTCCTCCTTGGAAGGCGTCTAAAAAAGACTAATCGGTTGACCTCCTCAAATTAGGCTGATCACCTAAAACACTGAGGTTCCCGTCCATCAAATGGACCCATAAAAAGAATTCCTACGAAATCAGTAACGAACTGAAATGGATTAAAATAAAACCAGTGCACGAAGGCACAAAATGTTTATACATGCGCTCAAGGCGCAAACAAACCAAAACAAATAAATGCCAAAAGGCACCAAAGTTATTACAAGCGCCCACGGCGCCATTCAAACCAATTGCACAAAAGGCTACTTAAGGATGAGGGGCGGTGGAACTCCCGTCCTGAACGTCTTGGCCTTTAGGGGAGTTCACTTCTTCTTCCTCCATGTCCTCATCCTCCCCCTCGCTAACAAATTTAGGGGGATCTAGGCTTAAGCGTCTAGCCGTCGAGACGGCCATTTGGTAGGAGATACGACGTTTAAACCAGGAAAAGTCCTTGCCATCCATAGACTGATCCCACGCCCTTCGAGCATTCTCCAAAATGGACTCTTCGCCTAACTTGAAAGAGCTCATCGCCGCTCTGCGCACGGCTTCAATCTCGCCCTGCGTAGCCTTAAGCTGACCCTCCAAGGCGTTCACTTTGGAGGAGAAATTGGTCACCCGCTCCGAGACGGAGGAATACTCCTTCCTCAGCATGGCCAACCTCTCCTCATGCTCTACCAATTTCTTTTCATAATTCTGGACGTCCTGCTCAGCCTTTTTCAGAGCGTCCATCTCAGACTTAATCTTCTTGTCCGCGTCCACGTTGATCAATCTGGCTGTCCTCTCAGCATACTTCACATGATTCTCAATCTGGTTCTTATGCTTGAGCATCTCTGTATGCATATCAAAGAGGTAGTGCCTACTCTCGGCAAAGCGGATGAAGAGCTGCCGAGACAAAAATAGAGTAAAAAAAATGAGAAAAGAAGTCCATGAATAAGTATCTCACATCGAGTACGAGGGACTGAATGGACCCAAAGTACCCCAAGTCAATCCCGGAAAGCGACCTCACATACTCCTCATGAATGGCCGCATAGACGTCTGAAAGGATCTTATCCTTTGCCTCTGAGCTAAAACCGTCTGACGGGGGGATGTTCGCCACCTCAGCATGCCGCATCCGTTTGAACATATCAACTAAATCAATGTCAAAGATATTAAATACCATACAATACCAAGTTGTCATAACAGATTAAAAGTATAGAAACACTAACCACTCGACGGAGCAGGAGGAGGCATGGAAGCGTCGCCAGCAGAAGGAACATCAGTCTCCTTGCCCTTACCCTTGCTCTCCTTGGACGAAGTGGTAGCTCCAACAGCATCAGCCTAGTCGGCCGCTACTTCGTCAGCAGCCGACTGGGCCGCAAAATCTCCTTCAGTGTCCACCTGGGGAGAGACTTCCTTGTGCTCAGGCAGAGGGATAGACGCCTGAGAAAGGGGAACCTCTCCCCCAGTCAGAGGAGCAGATGGTTTTGCCAGTGACGGCTTCGTTGCAGCGTCGGCAGTACTCAGCTTCTTAAAGAATGACCGTTTTGGCTTGGGAGCCACCGCCGAAGACGCAGGGCGCTTCTTCGTAGCTGACGAAGTGGGCTCCTGAAAAATGCAACAAGTAAAATGATCAAGTCTAGATCTGAAAGGAATACAAAAGCATATTAAAGGCAAAAAATATACCTTGACAATGTCACCAGAGGCACCCGCGTTAGACTCCTTGGAGGAGTCCTTCTTCTTCGCCTCCACGGCCTTGAGAATGTCCTCAGTATACACTTCAGACAACCAAGTGGGTACGTCCACTACGCCCTTGTCCTCGGAGGATAAACGATCCATGGCAGAATCTACAGAACCAAGGGAGTTGGTAGAAGAAAAAGAACAAAGGTGTTGAATGAAAATCTATGGGAAACTACCTCTACTCAAATAGGGACAAAGACCGACGACCGAAAGGAAAACTATGTTGGTGAACTGGCCCACATGGGGAAGCCAAGCGTTAGGCACCCATGCATGGCTCTTTGAAGACAGCCGATACATCTCGGCCTGAAATAAGAGCTTTATGAGCCCCCAATCCCTTGACGAAAGGCGGGGGAAGGCGTAATCCCTAGATAAATAGCGGGGTCGATGGTTCCACCTAGAAAGACGCCTTGAAAGGGAGAGGTCCTCCATTCGAACAACATACCACTTCTTCCTCCACCAAACCTAGCTAGAGGTCTTACCCACTACCGTCTTATATCCCCGACGACTGTAAAGGGTGAACCATCCCTGGGGAGAGTGAGAGGAAGGGGCAATCGCTACAAGTCGGAGGAAAGCAGGAAAAGAAGTAGTGATGTCGCTCAAAGCACACTTGGCAATAAACCCAAAAATGTTTGCCCAAGAGTTAGGGGTCAGCTGAGCAAGGCCAATATCATATCCTTCCAGGACGTCCATCACAAAGGGATGCAAAGGAAAACTAAGGCCCAATCTAAAAGCAGCTGTGTAGACAGCGACCACTCCTTGAGAGAGTTGGTCCACAGAATTATGGGGTCGAGGGCTCCTAAGACTAAAGCCTGGGGGAAAAAGCAGAAAACGCTCAAAATCATGTCCTTGTTCCCTCAGATACCTCAGCCATTTCATGCTGGGAAAGATGTCAGAAGGAAACAAATCAACATCTTCTCTCCCCGGGCCATAGGAGGAAGATTTTTTGCAAACTCCTCGTCAGAAGAACTAGAGGAGTCACCTTCAAAATCCTCGCGCGGAACGCGAGGACGGCAAGCCACGCTTTTCCTTCTCCTAGAAGAATGAGCCGCCCTTACGGCCCCGTCTCCTGAATGACGAGAGGAGCTGACTCCACTCCTATCTCCCTGAGACGGGTTCGAAAAAGGAACCATGTTGTCCCTCTCTCGTGGTGTTGCCCATGCACCTACATTGGTCGTTTGCCTAATTCGAGCCATGCCGCCCTGCATAAGGAACAGGACGTCTGACTTTAGTAAAAAGAAAGAAAAGAGCGTCGAAAACCAACAGGACGCCTCCCCAAGATACTATAAACGACAAGAGAAGAAGTTCCACAAGCATGCAGAAAAACAAGAGTTTTGATAAAGGACTTACCAAAAATGATCGATCTGATGAGAAGTCTAGGAAAATCTTCTAAAGCCTCAAGAACACTGAACAAGAATCCAAGAACACTCAACGCAAGCACATGCAGATCTTTGGCAAACCAAATTCTCTTTCTCTCTCTAGAAAAATTGCTCTGAGGTAACAAAAGGAAAATGAGAGAACTTCTGAAGGTTTTAAAGGAGAAACCAAGCTCTAAAAAGCCATCACACGTGGCACTCCCTCAGGTCAAGCAGCCTACCCCACATGGGCGAGGGGCATCCTCCTTGAGGGGTAAATGATGTGGCCTAAAACAAACGCCACCTAGGCTGTACCATGAAGGCCCAAAAAGAGGGCCTAAAAGGCCCATCAGAAGATCATGAGACCCACCTGCTCAGGAGGGGCCCATTTCTAAGGCTTTCAAGAAACCCAAACGCTTAAAAGGCCCATCAAGTTCAAAACAAATCCCCAGCAAAACACGTGTCCTGATCTTGCACAAACATCCAATCAATGCAGGACCAAATCCCAAGAAACCCTAGCACTATAAATAGTGCAGATCCCTAGGTAAACGGGACAATCAATTCATTCCCACCAACCTAAAACTATCTTTCCTCTGCCTTCTCTCTACAAATTACTTCTCTTTCTAGCTTATACTTACTTAAGCATCGGAGGGAATATTCCTACGGGAATATTCTTGATTTGCAGGTTGCCAGAAGTTCGTGCCAGCTCATACTTGATACCTCCGAGGAACGCGTGACACGTCATCACCGTAAAAGATCCCACAACAATAAGTAATAATAATAATAATAATGATAATAATAATAATAACATATTATTATTATTATTAAATTAAATTAAATTGAATTGAATTAAACTGAACTGAACTGAACTGAACTGAACTGAACTGAACTGAACTGAACTGAACTGAACTGAACTGAACTGAATGCTCCTGAACTGAACTGAACTGAATGCTCCTGAACTGAACTGAACTGAACTGAACTGAATGCTCCTGAACTGAACTGGACTGAACTGAATGCTCCTGAACTGAACTAAACTGAACTGAACTGCCAAATAAGTCCTGAAACTGAAATTAAGCCAAAAAGAACAGGGCCTTACTCAATTTGAACGTCATGTTAAAGCTTTCCAATGTGACCATGGGAGAGAATTTGATAGTGACCCATTTAAATTATTTTGTGTCAAGAATGATATGCTTTTCGGATTTTCATGTCCTCACACGTCTTCTCCAAATGATAAAGTTGAATACATGATTAAAACTATTAATAACATGTCTCGTACCCTCCTTTTTCATGCATCACTTTCACCATTTTATTCGGTAGACTCTCTAGAAACAGCAACATATTTATTAAATATTTTACCTACTAAGACACTTGATGACATTACTCTCGCAGAGGTTTTGTTTCGAAAAATCTCATCTTATGATCATGTTGCATGACGTTCAGGCGATACTTGCGATTCCTATTGAGGGGAGTGTAGTGAGTTGTACCTACGACGACACGAGCAGATCTCTTATGAGTCTTATTCTTGAGTTGCTTCAGGTGAGCGATGAGGCGACCCTTAAAGCAAGGAAAGCAGCAGGGAAAGCGCCTATATGGGAGCGCGGTTGTGTGAAGATTTCCACTATTATTGGCAATTTGCAGGGATTGGGTAGGGACTCAGATTGTGAGATGACTGGTTGGTTGTTGACTACTATTGGATGTTGTTTGTTTACTGATAAGAGTAGAAGTCATGTTAGCTCACAGATCTTATGTAATTTCGATCATCTGGATCGTGTATAGAGTTATTCTTGGGGTTCATCTTGCTTAGCCTTTCTTTATCGCCAGTCGAGTATGGCTACACGATCAAAGTCACGACGTATTGGAGGTTTTCTCACGCTTCTTCAGGCGTGGATATATGAGCATTTTCCATGCTTCCGACCACGATCATTCAGGAAGGATATAGGACTTAGTGATCCTCGTGTATTGAGATGGTTTTATGCTCCTGAGCGTAAGGATCAGACTAAATTGGCATCGTTTCGTGCTCCACTAGACAAGCTCACACGAGAGTAGGTAATATAACAAACATAATTAATTATTTTAAGTGCATATTGCGTATGTTTTATATTTTAGTTATAATATTTTGTTGATGTTGTCATTATTCGTAGGTTTTGTTGACGCCATTTGGCGCCACCCCAACCCCGCCGCTCAGAGTCTGAGGACTACTTATATTGGGCCCATATGTTATCGTGATATTAGCGAGATGTATAAACTTGATCGGGTTACTCGGCAATTGGGTTATGTGCAGCGTGTTCCGTATGAAGTCATTTTCTTTGGTAAAGCGTATCAGCCACCTAACTCGAGGAAGTATGAGGTGAAGATTCATGACTTGTCACATATAGACAAGTTGTGGAAACGTTTCTGTTTACACAAATTTTCTAGTCTAGGAAAATAAGATAGAAAATAATGTAACAAAATATTTTTATTGATATTTGAATGTTTGGGTACAATCTCTGTAATTGACAGTTTACAAGAAAATAAACTAAGTCCTCTGATTCTGTTCTGCAGCTGATGGTGACACGTGTATGACACCTGAATTTGGTTTTAGGGTGACAGTCGTCTGATGACGTCAACCTGAGTTTGAGTTTAGGGTGACAGTCGTCTGATGACGTCAACCTGAGTTTGAGTTTAGGGTGACAGTCGTCTGATGACGTCAACCTGAGTTTGAGTTTAGGGTGACAGTCGTCTGATGACGTCAACCTGAGTTTGAGTTTAGGGTGACAATCGTCTGATGATGTCAACCTGAGTTTGAGTTTGGTTAAGCAGTCGACACAAATTTGATGTGTTTATTGACTACTTTCAGAGAGAATTCCCAGAGAATTTATGGACTCTTGAGAATAATGAATTTCTGATCCCCCGCCACTGAAGTAGACGAGAAGTATTTATAGGAGATGAAAACTTCTTTACTGGACTTGATAGGTTTAGGCTCGGGCCCATTTTGTGACTTGAGAGTCTTTAACCTGGTCCACTCGGTTAGTTTATTTTGGGCTAACAACATGACCTAGCCCAAAAATACATGATCCAAATTGTATCTGAGTAATTCGGATATTTAATTTAGGTGGGCTAAAATAATTAAAATGGATTAATATTATGATATTGATCCAAATTAATTAATTTATATTAATCGTAATACACTTTAAATTTTCAGTGTCTACAAATTGCCCCCTTGAGATCATGTCACATACACGTCTTGAAGTGTTTGAGGGTGACAGGGTCTCAAAGCCTCTTGACTTCACCGTTTCCACGAGTAGATCAAATTCTTACTTAACCGTCTTACACGATTTTAACTCTGGCTTGACTCGACAGTCTCCCTTGAATTCCCGTTGTACTAGGGTTTGCACTTTACATTGACAAATCAGCCGCAAGGCCCGCAACTTATAAAGGGAAGACTAAACTTTTTTCTCAATCACTGACGGCTTGACGGGATCAAGGTAATTCATCTAATTCACTTATTTTTTAATCCCTGCTCGTCAATCCCTTTTATATTTTTACTTTGATATTTGTATGATGTGTATTGTTAATTAACACAGACTAGCAAATTTGATTTCCTTATATTTTTTGTGATTCACTCGCTGCTCTTTGTTTTTTTGGTTTTACGAGTCGCATCTTGCCTCTGTTCATGCCTCTATCCTTTTGTATAATTTTGGATTGTAAAGCACCGAATTTTGTTGACCTTCTTGATTATTGGCATAATCAACAATCACGGGGAGAGAGGAAATCCAACACTAATCATATCCTGTGCTCCGTATAATACGTATTTGAATTCTTTCATACAACTAGCCTAATTTATCATCTTTGAGATCACATCATGATCAAAAAGTTTATAATTCCATCCGAACCAACTAGTCTAACTTATCAGGCGATATATTGACTTAAATTTTTGGTATGTCCCTTGTAGAAGAACCGAATATTTAATTTGATTTGTTGCTCGAGTGTCGAGAATGGATGACAAACCGCCATTGCCATATACTTTGTCCATACTACTGGTCTAAAGCCTTTGACATTCCAAAACAAACTGATGACACCATTATTGCCTTCTTTATTTAATTATGTAGTTAACATGCTGCATAAAAGGTGGACTAGTGAATCATCATGTTTGGTATTTTCTTGAGTTTTCTGTCTCCGCAACATTTGTGTAGTCATGTATTTCAACTCAAACTTTGGACCTCATATACCTGCTTTCTATCTAACTGAAATGCCTGAATATTTTTACAGGCTTTTAATTCCAACGGAAGTATCGCATGTCCTCATTTCACTTTAAACAAGATTGTTCCTCCATCTCGGTATCCAAAGCATTGACCATTTCAGGCTAAAAGGTAGATTTCATACACCAATTTAGACTAAATTTCCTTTCTCTATTTGCATATCCTCCATTTTTGTATGCGTGCGTGGTTTTTTGTACGCAGCTTAATGGGAGTTCAAGGAAAGAAGGAGGATTTATCGTGATGGGTCATCGTGTTTGCTCAGTGAACCCATCAGGGATGTCGGGTCATCGTGTTTGCACAATGAACCTGTCATCCTCAGATGATCCGTTTGAAGACCTGGATGCTTTTGAAGGAGGATTTATCGTGATGGGTCATCGTGTTTGCTCAGTGAACCCATCAGGGGTGTCAGGTCATCGTGTTTGCACAGTGAACCTGTCATCCTCAGATGATCCGTTTGAAGACCTGGATGCTTTTGAAGGAGGATTTATCGTGATGGGTCATCGTGTTTGCTCAGTGAACCCATCAGGGGTGTCAGGTCATCGTGTTTGCACAGTGAACCTGTCATCCTCAGATGATCCGTTTGAAGACCGCCTAATGTCATTAGCAACCAAGTTTTTTTGTTTGTCAATCCCGTTTGATTCTTTCTCATCCTTTCTTGTTGTCATTGCAGGAATGGTATATCTTTCAGAGTTCAAGAAAGGTGATGACATTCATCTTTCGATTAGAGACGCTGAGGAAGATGATCCAAAAACTGGAACCCATTTTATCATTCAAAGGTCACTTCGGCGCCCTACTGGCAGCATGAGAGCATCTCTTGATCAGTCAATCTTTCGCAGTGAGATGGCGATCCAAGTGACTCCAGGAACTTCTAGTGATCCCCCTTTTTATGTTCTCAAAAGCACTCTCCCTGATAGGTATCAACTAGATGCCTTGTCTCCAATGCTTGGTCGTCGTATTCTTTCGGGTTCAGTGGGCTGGAAGTCCAAAAATTTAAGGGTCTCTGGCGAGGCATCTTTTCTTCCTGGCTGGTGGGAGTGGACAGAAGATGTATTATCCCGCTTTGGAGACATTCTTCGTGTTTGCTCAGTGTACAAGGCAGTTCAGGCTTCTCTTTGTTTATACGATAAAGACCCCAACATTATCCGTGCTTTTTGTGAGAGCTGGAGCCCCACTACAAACACACTCCATACCATGACTGGGGAATGGTCCGTTTCTCTATGGGATGTTTATAAGCTTGGGGGGTTGCCCATTCTTGGAGGAATATATGATGAGACGATCCCTGATTATCATATGCTTGGAGCGCGAGATGAGAATGGTAATCGACAAATATCTCAAGCTTGCGTAATTCTCTTTACAGTCTATCATCGACTTGCAAAGGATCCTAAGTCAAAGAAAGGGGTTACCGCTCAGTTATGGATTGACTTTTGGTGCAAAAGGGAAAGGATTCACAAAGTCCCTCTTAAAAGACGAAGGTATACCGAGAGTCGCCCGAAGGTTACTAACAACCCTGATGTGAACATTGAAGCTCAACCAATATCTTGGTCACAAGAAGAAAATGACTTGTTTGAATCTCTTGGAGTTGTTGGCGCTAACAGGAGAGCAATCACTTATGTTGGAGCCTTTTTATCGTGCTGGTTGTGTACATTTGTGCTTCCTCAGTCTGAGGACAGGCTGATTAGACCGGGAACCTTTGAGACTGCTACTCTGATGGCGCGAGGTGAGACGTTTAGTCTTGCGGTGCCTGTGCTTACCAGCATTTACCGTGGTTTAAATAGCATTTCAAGCAATTCGAAGCCCTCCTATTCCAAGACTTTCTTCCCAGCTCATTATCTCTATGCTTGGCTTGCATATTATTTCAACACTCATCACGATGCTGATCCTGTTCCATTCGGGCCTTTAATGGTCATATATTCAGGGGCGCAGGGGTCAAAATATTTCAATGACGGTGATGCACGCACTCTTATACATGGTGGGGCGAAAATGAATGTGGGTTGCATGATGTTGAACAAAAATAGGAATGAGCGTTTGTTTGACGATGGTAACTTAGATAAAGTGAAGTTTAGTTACATGATGGCTCTTCGCTCAAGTTATCTTGTTTTGCGCCGTGAATCTCATGATGGTCATTTTTATGTTGAACCATATTCCCCTCATCGATTTGGTAGACAATTCGGTTTTTGTCAAGAGATCACAGGTGTACTTCGTCGTGGTGTGGACGAGCGAAGTGTAACTTACTATGAGGCATTGAGGTATTGGTCAATCATACTCTTCAAAGACAGTCGATCTCGAGTATTCACCCCAAGTCAGTCTCTCAATTGGAAGGAATTGGTGACACCTGAGTTCAAAAAGGTGTGGCCTACAATAAGTATAGGCGATTTGAGAAAAGGTGTTGATGTTCTTTGTTCGGGTGCAGTGTCTGACACGTCCAAGCCTAAACAATGTCAAGGTAACGAGAAAGGGGTACTTCGTCAAAGAAGTGATGTCATGCATCCGGAGGGGACTGACGACAGTCGTAAACGACGTTCTTCCGGAATAGACAGTGCTCAACGCCCGTTGATTGGACTTGACAACAATGATAAGACTGCTAGCGATGCCGAGTCTGATGTCGACTTCAAACACAGACGAAGGGTAAGACAAAACTCTGATGACTTAAGTATGGACGTCGACGACTTGGGCACTGATAGGTTTTTCTTGGACGTTCCCGAATCATCCGTTGTACCATCCAACCTTGAAATAGTGAGTACTTCTTATTTACTTACTGTCAGATTTTTCCTTAACATTTCTGTCTAGCATATCTTGTAAAGAAAGTAACACCCTATCAACCAAACAAAATAATCGTCCCTCAATTTATTTATTTTTAACTTGCAGGACGGTGATCTCGACTTGGAAGTTGATATAGGGAATACTGCGACTGACTATCTGTTTGCACAGGGTGACGACCCGTTTCTCCCTAGATCAACTCCTGGAAAAGGGAAAGGGTTGACTGTCATAAAGGACTTGGCTCCCCTAGGCTCGGCGCAGATGAATTCGAATGTCAACTTATCATCTTCCCCCAAAAGTCAACAATCAGTCGACGGCCCTAACTCTCTTGAAGTTGCTTCTAAGGCTTTGGGCGTTCGACCTTCTCCCGTGAATGTCTCTAATCATGTATCGAAGACTGTTCATACCCATGCCATGTCTGTTAGTTCTTTTCGTCCGGGTCCAAATTCTTCTACTATCTTCAATAATGCAGTAAAACTGATAGGTGCAGAATATTTACGCCTATTGCAGAGCACACCCTTTCTCGAGGTTACCCAAAGATATGAAGAAGCTTCCATGGTGTATAAGGGAATCCAACAACTTAGAGGTGATCCAAGTTTGTTGAAACGCAAGGTAGACTCCTATGTTTGGTCTGTCAAGTCTTATCTTGCGTTGGAAGAGGCTGCAGCGAAGCGACAGAGATCTGACCAGGTGGAGCGTGAGATACACGCCCAAGCTGAGGTGATTAGACAAGTCGAGTCTGACTTTGCCGAGGCACGGGAAAGGCAGAAACAGCTGGAGGAACAGGATGTCGCGATCACGAAGAAGATAAACAGTCTTGAAGTTGAATTGAAGGAAGCTCGTGAGATCAAGAGTTACTTGGTAGGTGACTTGGCGACTAGTGGTACATCTTTGGCATCTCTTGAGGATCAAGTAAAGGTTGCGAAGCAAAGTCTTGACGAATTGGAATCAACGCCTTTTGTGAGTGCCGAAGAGATCTCTCAACTCGAAGAACAGAAGACGCACCTACAAGAGCTTCAATCCATGATTAAGCCCTATGAGTGGATGGAGTGAAGGCGTATCTTTTTTTTTATTTGCTTTCCTTTCTTTTTTGTCTGATGTATTGTCTAAATACTTGTCATTACTCATACTTATTACATGAACATATTTTGTTTATTATTTTGCCGTTCACAGTTTTAGACTCTTGCGGGCCAGGAGTGTAGTAATGAATAATTATTTTGCCGTTCACAGTTTAGACTCTTGCGGGCCAGGAGTGTAGTAATGAATAATTATTTTGCCGTTCACAGTTTAGACTCTTGCGGGCCAGGAGTGTAGTAATGTTTGTGATTTTTTTTTTGGTGTGGCTGCACTTGAATAGTTTTTTTTTTGTTACTCAAGCTGCCTACGTACTTGCAAAATAATTGATGATTTACTTTACAAGATCAAGCCAACGTAGTTCAACACCCATCTCTTTTTTTTTTTTTTTTTTTGTTTCTTTTGGGCGAGCAGTTTATCCTCTTACTTAGGAGTTTACAAAGATTCCACTTTTCATGAGTAGTACCGCTTTAGAAACTTGCCGTTGATAGGCCCCACGCGTAGTCCTTCTGCGTCAACGATTTTGTAAGCCCCATTAGTGTATACCTCTTGCACAACATATGGACCATCCCATTTTGAAGTGAATTTACTTCCAGTCTTACGTGAAGTAATGATAGGTCGTCTCACTGCTAGAACTATGTCCCCCACTTGAAAAGAGCGAGGTCGAACTTTCTTGTTGAATGCGCGTGACAGACGAGCCTGATAGCATTCCGATTTCTGTTGTGCCTGCAGTCTTTTCTCGTCAAGTGCCTCTAACTCTACTAGACGAAGTTTGTCATTATCATCCTTAGTCAACCCTTCTTGAATAGCTACTCGCAATGATGGAATTTGAAGTTCCAAAGGCAAAATAGATTCGACACCATACACCAAAGCGTATGGGGTTGATTGTGTTGCTGTTTTGTATGACGTCCTGTAAGCCCAAAGAGCTTCCCCTATCCTTTCATGCCAGTCGCGTTTTGATTTTGAAACAACTTTGCTCAACAATTTACAAAGTGTTTTATTGAAGGCTTCCGCTAGGCCATTTGCAGGAGCGTTGTACATGGACGATTTATGCTGCGTGAATTTAAACTTCTCACAAAGACTTGTCATCAATGTGTTGAAGAATGGCTTCCCATTGTCAGTGATGATCCGTCGAGGTATACCGTACCTGTAAATGATGTGGGTACGAATGAAGTCGACGACATTTTCTTTCTTGACCTCGCGAAGAGGAATGGCCTCCGCCCACTTAGAGAAATAATCAGTTGCTGCTAAGATATATGCTTGACCCGCAGACGACTTTGGTGTAATTGGACCAACCACGTCAAGTCCCCATGCTTCAAAAGGCCAAGATGAGACCGTAGGGTGCAATGGTTCTGGAGGCTGGTGGATGAAATTAGCATGAAACTGACAAGCTTCACATTTCTTCGCGTAGTCCATGCTATCTTGCACCATTGTTGGCCAATAATAGCCCATTGTTTTAAGGCAATCATACAATTTAGGACCTGATTGATGTGCACCACAAATTCCAGCGTGAGCCTCTTCCATGGCTTTCATTGTTTCCTCGTCTCCGATGCATCTCGACCATGAGTGGTTGAAAGATCGTCGAAACAAAGTTCCATTAAAAAGTATAAATCGAGGGGCTCGACGACGAATCTCCATTCTATGCCTTGGGTCACTAGGCAATTTTTGATGACTTAGATAGTCAACAATTGGTTGACGCCAATCTTCTTGGTCAATTTGATGAACAGTGATCATGTCGACTTCCTCATATTCCTCATCTTCAATTTCGTCTATGTCTGACGCAACGACCCAACGGTTACAAACCGGTACTGACATGGTTTCTTCTGCCCCCAGTGCCAAAGTGGCTGCAAGCCCTGCAAGTGCGTCAGCCATTTTGTTGGCACTCCTTGGAACATGATTTAACTTAACAGTGTCAAGCTTCTCAAGCAATTTTGTTGCATGTCTGTGATGAGGAATTAAATCCTCTTTCTTGACTTCATATTCTCCTAAGAGTTGGCTAATCACTAGCTGTGAGTCTCCGTAAATATCCAAGTCCTTTAATCCTAGTCCCACAGCCATTTGGAGGCCTAGAATGAGGGCTTGGTATTCGGCCATATTATTTGAGCATAACTGAGTTAACACAAACGAGTAAGTCAGAACATGCTTTTCTGGAGACAAAAAGACAACCCCAGCTCCCGCGCCATCTTGACGAGCAGCCCCGTCAAAATACATTTCCCAAGGTGGGAGTACGTCAATATAGAACACATCCTCCCCAGGCAAATCAACAGAAAGCTCCCATTCAGGTGGCACTGGATGATCTGCAAAGAAATCTGCTATTGCTTGACCTTTGACCGATTTTTGCGGCACGTACACAATGTCATATTGTTTTATGAGTACAACCCATTTAGCAAGTCGTCCTGAGAGAACTGGTCTTGAAAGGATATACTTGATTGGGTCAGCTTTTGAGATGACATGGACTGTATGAGCCTGCATGTAATGCTTCAACTTTTGGATGGCAAAAACCAAAGCAAGACAAATTTTTTCAATGGGTGAGTAGTTCAATTCAGCACCCACCAAAGTCCGACTCAGGTAGTAAAGAGCCGTCTCTTTGCGATCCTCTATTTCTTGAGCGCACATTGCCCCCAACGACCGCTCTTGTGCAGCAATGTAAAGGATAAGAGGTTTTCCTTTGACTGGTGCCCCCAACACTGGTGGAGAAGACAAATACTTTTTTATGCTTTCGAATGCCTTTCGACACGAGTCATCCCAGTCAAACGAAGTATCTTTTTTCATGAGATGGTTGAATGGGTGACATCTCCCAGCAAGGTTGGAGATGAACCTTCGAATGTATGCCAAACGCCCCTGAAGACCACGAAGTTCTTTAAGGTTTCGAGGTTCGGGCATCTCTTGGATTGCCTTAATCTTTGTCTGATCAATTTCGATACCCCTATGCCTGACAATGAAACCTAGAAATTTTCCAGATGTGACACCGAATGCGCATTTAAGGGGATTCATTTTTAGTTGACATTTTCGTAATCTTTCAAAGACTTTGCGGAGATCAGATAAATGACTCTCCCTCTTTTTGGACTTGACTACTAAGTCATCAACGTAGCATTCCACTATCTTGTGCATCATGTCTTCAAAAATTTTCTGCATCGCACGTTGATACGTGGCTCCTGCGTTCTTCAATCCAAAGGGCATGACTTTATAGCAAAATATCCCTTTCGGTGTGCGGAACGCTGTCGCTTCTTGATCTTCGGGAGCCATGCGGATTTGATTGTATCCGGCTGTACAGTCCATGAAAGACAATGCTTCATGACCAGTCGTAGCATCTATCATTATTTCCGTGACTGGTAGCGGGAAATCGTCTTTCGGGCATGCTTCGTTCAAGTCACGAAAGTCCACACAAACCCGTAATTGTCCATTTTTCTTTCTCACGGGGACTACATTTGCTATCCATGTGGGGTATTTGACTTCACGAATAAAGTCTGCACCAATAAGTTTGTTTACCTCGGATTCAATTTCAGGGATCAACTCCGGTCTAAAACGTCTTTGAGATTGTTTCTTTGGACTAACACCCTTTTTTATCGCCAAGCGATGGACAGCAATTCTCGGGTCGAGACCAGGCATTTCTTTATAGCTCCAAGCAAAGACGTCTTTAAACTCTGAGAGTAATTCAGCATACTCATGTTCTTCCTCTTGAGTGAGAAGAGAGCTAACATACACAGGACGTGGTTCTTCAAGAGTTCCAAGGTTTAACTCTTTTAGTTCGTCCACAGTCGTCTGCCCCCCATCTTCAAGTATTTTGGGAGCCACCTCGGTCTCTATTTCTTCATCAGAATTTGAGACTTCTTGCGCTGTCACATGATTAGAGGAAACAAACTCTTGGTCGTCCTCCGCAAAATTATCAGATGACTTCTCCTGATTGGTAAACACCACAGTACGAACCCTTGCTTTAAGAGGTTGTTGTTCGGTGATGTCTATGTCTTGAGTACGTTTCATGCGGGAGGGAACCACACTTCTTGCGTCATCACTTTCCTTTGCGTCGTCATTTTTTCTTGCATCATTATTTCTCTTCCTGATGCGACTAAGTGCCGAACGTCTTGGTTGGTCGTCAGGCATGGATGACACGCCGACACGACTAAAGACGGATCCTTTCCTCTTTGTCTGAGGACTTGATGATATCTTCCTCATACTATCATGTTCACCAAGCCTGTCAAACACAGATGCCTGGTTCTTAGTTGCAGGTGGACACAGTCGATCAAAAACAGAAGTCTTTTCTGGCCGACCATCACTTTCAACTTTATTTTCTTCAACCTCTTCTGCAGTTATATACTGTGAAGATGAGGTATTCACTTTTCGCCATATCGAGATTTTGACTGGTGTAGGGCGTTTAAATCCTATCCCCGTCTTGGATTCTTGAAACCCGTCACCGTACTCCAGAAGTTTCTTTTGTGTGTCATTGAGACCATGAGGTTTAGCATCAATGACTTTACCCATAGGTGTTGGGTTTTCAAAATCATATCCCGACTTCGCCAGGAGCTTATATGCATTCGGGTCAAACTTTTCTTTGTTTAGCTCCTTGACTCCTGAAGGTTCTTCAACTGTAGGCGACTTGATGATTCGATTCTTTTTACCCTTAGCTAGGGGAAAGATTGTTTTACTCTTCAAGTCTTGGAGAGCGACTTCATCAACTTTCTTCTCCACCTTTCCCTCAATTTTAGGGTCCTGGCATTCCTCAAATGGTGATTCTCCTTCTTTGCGTTGCGACTTTGGGATGTACCGCAGGATAGGGGCGGTCGACGACGCTTTTGCCTTTTGGGTGGGTTGAGTGACAACCTCTTTAGTCACCTTTTCCTTCTGAATTTCTGGAACATTGCAGCCAATGCTGCAGCTCGCTCCTGAACTGTGACAGATGTCGCGCCAGCGGGTTGAGAGCCAATTTTCTTTGGATCCATGGAAACAGAGATGAGAGGCAGAGAATGTCCCACCGAGCGTGCCAAAATTTGTTTACACAAATTTTCTAGTCTAGGAAAATAAGATAGAAAATAATGTAACAAAATATTTTTATTGATATTTGAATGTTTGGGTACAATCTCTGTAATTGACAGTTTACAAGAAAATAAACTAAGTCCTCTGATTCTGTTCTGCAGCTGATGGTGACACGTGTATGACACCTGAATTTGGTTTTAGGGTGACAGTCGTCTGATGACGTCAACCTGAGTTTGAGTTTAGGGTGACAGTCGTCTGATGACGTCAACCTGAGTTTGAGTTTAGGGTGACAGTCGTCTGATGACGTCAACCTGAGTTTGAGTTTAGGGTGACAGTCGTCTGATGACGTCAACCTGAGTTTGAGTTTAGGGTGACAATCGTCTGATGATGTCAACCTGAGTTTGAGTTTGGTTAAGCAGTCGACACAAATTTGATGTGTTTATTGACTACTTTCAGAGAGAATTCCCAGAGAATTTATGGACTCTTGAGAATAATGAATTTCTGATCCCCCGCCACTGAAGTAGACGAGAAGTATTTATAGGAGATGAAAACTTCTTTACTGGACTTGATAGGTTTAGGCTCGGGCCCATTTTGTGACTTGAGAGTCTTTAACCTGGTCCACTCGGTTAGTTTATTTTGGGCTAACAACATGACCTAGCCCAAAAATACATGATCCAAATTGTATCTGAGTAATTCGGATATTTAATTTAGGTGGGCTAAAATAATTAAAATGGATTAATATTATGATATTGATCCAAATTAATTAATTTATATTAATCGTAATACACTTTAAATTTTCAGTGTCTACAGTTTCATAGCCGATGGTTATGCTGCCAGTTTGATTCTCGCGTCTCTGACTCCTGTTCCAGATGGTGTGCCTTACTCGTGTGAAGACGGTTACGATACATGGTTTATGGGTCACTCTCATCCATACATTTGTCCTGCTTTTGCTGAATTTCCACCGACTACAGTTATACATGGCCGCTCTCACACTGAATATGAAAGTCTATTCACTTTTATAACTACATTTTTATAAAAATTTGGTTGTCGTTAACATTAAATTCATATTGCAGTTATTGGCGATATAACCAAGTCGTTCGTGGACTTGTTGAACTTCAGAATGATCCTCATCACCCAATGGTGATAACCGCGCAAAAGTTATTGGACGATTGGAACATTATTTTGCATTCCCAGTGATTGTAATGGCTCTTCATGAACTTCATTTTTATTAGACTTTGTATCTCATTTTTAATTGAGTTTGTAGTTTCAATTTCAAATTGACTTTGTAATTCGTGTTTATTTGAACTTTGTAATTCGTTTAAGTTATGTATGTTTAATTATCATTATTAAATCCGCTTTTCATAAATTATAACATAAATGAAACAGAATAACGATATAATATATTATAACATAAATGAAACACAATAACGATATAATATGTTATAACATAAATAAAACACAATAGCGATATACGAACTAATAAATTCGTAACATTACACTAAGTTCTGCCTATCCTAAAATTAAACTCGTTTGAATATCAATTCCAAGCTTCTCTTCTAGCCTGATATCTTGATTAACGTTGTAATCTGCCAAGCCTTTCCAACTACAAGGTATGGATGGTAACGGGAAATCGGGAGCCATATCCAAAAGAAAAACTCTGCGGCACATCTGAATCTGTCGTTTCCATCCGGTATAACATCCCTGTATCCTCTAACATATTGCAACATGACGTAATGACTCTTTGAAACGAGATGGGATTAGATCAATGCTCATTCACTTCCTAATGAAATGATTAAATGTAAAAAACATTAACGGTTAAATATAACAATCATTAACATATACTCCCCCGGTCCCTTAATACTCGCACCGCTTTCCTTTTTGGGTCGTCCCTTAATACTTGCACCGCTTCTATAAATGGAAATATTTACCAATATTATATTATTTCTCACACCTACCTACTAACCCACCTACATTTCGACTCCCTACAAAAAAATCATTTAAAAGTTCACACCCCTCACTCACCACTCACCACTCCCCACCCCTTACACATTTCCCACTAACTATATTAAAAAAATACCCCACTATCAACTAACACTCATTAAATTAATAAGTCAATTCAAGTGTCTTAAACTCCGCACCAGTCAAAATGGTGTGAGTATTAAGGGATGGAGGGAGTATATAACAAACAATTTTTAAAGTACCTAATGAAGATCGTGTTTGTTGGGTGCTTGATGACGACGCCCCTTGATCACAACTTCGACGAGGACCCATGTTACGCACAAGTTCGACAAAACTGAGATTCCTTGTAGTGGAGTTTTTTTGTTTATGTGGTCTCCCTCGCCTAGTTAAGTTGGGATCCGGTTCCTCAAAACCCGCGTTCTCGGGATGCAACTCATCGTGAATGATCCTCGAAATATGTCAAACAACTGCAATATCTCGAGCTAATATGTCGTCGACAAGAGATCGGAATTGCTGGGCAACTTGTTCGGAGTCCTACAAAAACTCAGGAATGTACGCCCCTTCTCCAATCTCCAAGGTCCTCCAAAATCGATGGACAAGGTCAATATAAAACCCAACTCCACCTTGGATAGCCATATATATGTTGCAAGCACACTGGAGTCCATGAGAAGACATTTTAGCACAACCACACCTCTCAAAAACTTAGGTACTTAACTATCACATCCTTGTGTGTTCTTCCAAGATAAGCTCCAAAGCATGATGGGACACACGACCAACAAGGTGTTGGTATAGATAACCCTTGAACAACGCACCATGTTGTCGTCTCAAACTCTCTAATCCATTTTTAATCTTTGTAACTTGATTATTGATCAAAGCATGCACTTTTCTAAAAACAATATCCAATGACCCTTGCGAACTACCAAGCCAACTATTCACGGTAGAGTCTTGACTCTCGACCCTACAAGTCATTATATTGCCAAAGTACAGGACCTCATTCGTCCAAGCTAGAACAAACTTCTGCCTATGATCAGTAAGCCATGTGTTGTGCACATAATCAATTACGCTCTGCCATCTTGCATAAAGATCTTCCATGCTTGCAACAGCATGATCATATTCTGCCTCAGTCGTAGCCTCCATGATTCTTTTCCTAACTCCGTTCTTGAACGCTTGACCGACATCCTTGTTCTTCTTGCACAAAAATGATACATGGGCCTCTACGTCATTGTTGATATGCCAAGTACATAGCAAATGTCTGGAATTTGGGAATACCTCGGCTACCGGTCTCATAAGACCACCCTTTTTGTCTGTCACGATTGTCGAGGGAAGGATGGACTCCCCGAGGAGCAACTTCAACTTTTGTAACACCCAACGGTAGCTCGTTGCAGTCTCGTCTTTCATAAATGCATAGGCGATCAGGAAATTTTGATTTGTCGGTGTGACACCAACAATCTCCAAGAATGGAAAACCATATCTATCTGTCTTGTACATCGAATCCAAGCCAATAGCCAGTGGATATGTGCGTAACACCTCTACCATCACAGGGTGAGCTAAGAATGTGCGGGTAATGACTTTACTCATACGGTCACTGCATGAGACCCAGTTTATGTGGTCGTGCTCTCTAGCTATATACAACATCTGCTCAGCAACGTTTCTTCCTTTTGAATCTTCTCATCTAATCTTATCTTTCAAGTTGTACATGTGCCTCATGTTGGGATATTCATCTGGATACTTATTTTTAATGGCCACCATAATGTTTTTTGGCTTAGCTTGTGCATCGTTCATCTCACGAACAACTTCCTTTGCACCCAGACTAAGACCGCTAACACCACAGTGATCCTCAGGATATACAATCAATGCGTGATTATGTTTTTCATGGTCATGAAGCAACTGAATAACCCAGTTACTTTCTTCAACTCGTTGTTGTTCACACTTAATCGTAAACCGACAACCACATGCCTTACTCTTTGTGTTTGGCCGTTTTGCGGTCTCTGGATCCCTAGCACTGTTTTCTCTCCTTCCCCTGTCACATTACAAGTACTTGTACATCCGACCATCTTTTTGTGTCGTTTTGTACGACACATTTATCAAGTTGAACCCAGATTCAATAGCCACTTGCTTTGCCCAATTCTCTGCGTTTTCAAAGCCATCGAATATTTCATTTGTCGCAAATCAAACACTATAATCAGCAATATCGCCACCATAATCCGGAAGTGGGGCCTATGATAAAACATAATTTAAGAACTAAAATCACTAACATAATTTCTAAAATATATAACAATTAAATTAAAATATAATTTCCAAATTAAGTAACAATTAAATTAACATATAATTTTTAAAAGGAACATTTCGTAATTACTACCTTTTAAATAACCAACTTTTGTAATTACTACCTTATGTAATTTTTATTTTATTTTACTACCTTAAACTTCCCATAATTTATTGTTTACTACCTCTTAACAGTTTCCATCCAAAATTCCGTCACATGGGGCCCACTAACGGCTAGTTTAGGATTTCCCTCCTTATATTGTTTCAATCTTCCACGATTTTCTTCATCTTAACCCCAAAATTTTCCCGAAATTTCCAATCCATTTCAATACTTCAATTAGGTTAGGGGTTTTACTTTAATTTGTTACTCGTTCGTTTATGTGCTCAAACCAAGGAAAATTCTGCTCATTACAGGTATCAATTTTATGTTTTTGTTCTTTAATTAGGGTTTAAATCCAATTTGGGGGTTTTTGTTCTTCAAATGAATTAACAAAATTAGGTTACTACTATTCGAATTGATAACATAATTAACGAGAATTAATGTAAATTGTAGGAAAAATGGCTCCTCCTTCTCCTTTATCAAAGCAAAAATGTTATTGTGGACTCCCTGTTGCACGTTTAACTTCGTGGACAAGAGAGAATCCTGGGCGCAAATTTATAGCTTGCCAAAGGTATGATCCAGTTACAGAAACAAGGGGATGCAAGAAATTTGAGTGGCTGGATGAGGAAGATTGTGTTGATTGGCAAAGGAATGTCACGAATGCTTTGTTATTGGATAAGAAGTTGCTAAAAGTGGAAGTGAATGCATTGAAGGGTGAAGTTGATGATTTGAGTGGGCAAAGAAGGTGCCTGTTGAATGAAAGTGACAATCTGAAGCTCAAGTGTAAGGCTCTTATGTCTGAAGTGAACAAACTGAAGGAGGGGAACTACAACACACTTGGGAAGCTCAACCACATTGCCATTGCTGCTGCTGTGTTGTGTATGGTATTTGTAATGTTTTTCAAAGCTTAGAGAAGAACTAAACTAAATGTGGAAGGTGTTATTGTATCAGTTTATGGATAGTTGACTCATTTTGTATTTTGAATCATTAATGAAATGAAATGGGATCCCTTTTATGTTACTCGTTGTCTTTGATTAACGACAAATTCGTTTTTCGTGTCGTGTCTTTATTTTGTGAAAACCCCGTGTCGTGTCTATTTTTTAAGACTCGAAAATGGTATGGAAACTTAAACGAGTGTTGACATGGGTACGAAAACTTAAAGGAGTATTGGAACGGGTACGGAAACTTAAAGGAGTATTGGAACGGGTACGGAAACTTAAACGAGTATTGCAAGTTCCCTCTTATTTCTGTTTAGTAGTGGAATAAGGACCAAGAAATTAAGAACAAAACCAAATAACGAGCTCAATGAATAACAAAAGTCACTGGTTCTTGCATTTCTAGTTTGAAGGATGTTTGAAGGACAACACAACACAAGCTAATTTGTTCAATACACAACATCAGATTACTTGTTCCATCAGAAATACATATCTAACAACACAAAATAGAATGCTAATGGGCTAAACATTAAGATGTAGTGCTTCTCTTCAATTCCATCTTGGATCTTGTTTGAACTTGGGATGGAGCAGCTGAGGTACTAGCTGTGGGAACATTAGCTGATGTACTAGCTGTAGGCACATTAGATGAGGTTTGGCTCAATATTGTTTGCCTCTGTGATGTTGATCTCTGTAATGGTGGTTTTTTAGCAATCTGTTAGGAGGAGTGATTGAACCTTGAATCTGCAGTAATTGGATAAGATTTGCTAAGCACAACCTGAACAAAACAAATATTGTAGTGCAAAATTACAAAAGATAAGGCAACAAAACTTACATTGTGTTCAAGCTTAGACCACTTTTTCTTTCTCTGCTCCACAACCCATTCATTGTTCAGAGGAGGCCTCCCACCTTTGTTTTTGGGAGCTGAAGCTGAACTTGTCTCTACAGCTCCATTTTTGCACTTTCTTTTGTTATGCCCAAACTGACCACAATTCCCACATTTGTTTTGCCTTTTGGCTCTATCAGGATGTGGTACCTTCTGCTTCTTGCTCTTTCCATTGCCCTCTCCCTCTCCCTTTTCCTTCTTCCTTTTGGTTGATTTTGGTCTTCCTGGCATAACCCTAACTGCAGGTGGGAGTGGTTGTGGCAGGTCAGAAGTATCCCAGTGCTTTGGGCCAGGCATACCCTTCACTGGAAGTGCATAAGCTTGTATATATGTATCCTTGCTGTAAGCAGTATGCACATAATCAAGTGGATTTGCTCTTTTATCCAGCAGGCTTGCATATGCATGGACACATGGGATACCAGTTAGATCCCATTTGTAACATGTGCAAGTTCTTTCATCCAAGTTTACCAAAACTTGGTCCCCCCCTAGCTGAACCTCATATTCATTGTCCCTGGATGCTTGTACTATGCATGCTCTAACTGAATTCTCCATCCCCTCAAACACCTGATTCACATAAGGCATAACAGGTCCCCCCCCCCCAACTGGTTGATAGATTTCCACTTATCGTTGTTCCTTTTCATCATATACCTTCTCAACCACTCCATTTGGGTGAGAATTGGTTTATCTCTGGCATCCCTAATCACTGCATTGAATGTCTCACACATGTTGTTTAATAACATGTTGGACTTGCAGTTAGTGGTGAATCCATGTCTTGACCAGTGTTTTGTGGGAATGTCATCCAGGTATTCATATGCATCCTCATTCAATGTCTTAATAGATTCCATTGCCACTTCATAGTCAAACTACAAATACCACATACATGCTGTCAACAAAAAACTAAAAACAGAAAAGAGAAGGCAAAACAGAAGCAGCATGCACACAAGCTCTACAATCAACTCAGTTAAGGAGCATAGTCAATCAAGGTCAACTATAGTCAATATTCACACAAGCAGCATAGTCAACTCAGTAACAACAAAATTCCAGAAAAAGTAAACCTAGGTCAACTTAAGCAACCATGCACACAAGCTATACAATCTACTCAGTTAAAAAAAATTACAGAAATAGTCAACCTAGGTCAACTTAAGTCACAAAAGAGTCAACCTAGGTCAACTTAAGTCAACCAAGGTCAAATTAAGCAACCATGCACACAAGAATTACAATCAACTCAGTCACAACAAAAAAAACCAGAAAAAGTCAACCTAGGTCAACTTAAGTCACCATGCACAAAATAAGCCGAGTCGGGAACTTGGACACGTTCCCGAGTCCAACTAACTAACATAAAATAAGCCGAGTCGGGAACTTGGACACGTTCCCAATGTCCAACTAACTAATATAAAATAAGCCGAGTCGGGAACTTGGACACGTTCCCGAGTCCAACTAACTAAAGTAAGTATTTTACCTTAGTTGTAGCCCTAGCAGCATTCCAGAAGAGGTCTTTAAACAGAGAACCAGTGAATTGCAACTTGAAATTAGCCCAAATATGCCTTGCACAATATCTTGTTTCAGCTTAGGGCACCACAGTACTAAAAGCTTGCAACAGACCCTGTGTTTACAACCAAAACAAGGTACACACAATGTTAATTAATGAAGTACTTAATCATATACAAAGAATTAACTTTAAACAGGTTGAAGACCATACCTTTTGTCTGTCTGACATAAAGGTCCAACCTGCTCCACTATCACCACCCAATTCTTTCAGTAGCAAGTCCAAGAACCAACACCATGTTTCTGTATTTTCAACCTCTACTGTGGCCCAAGCAAATGGGAAAATGTTGTTATTACCATCTTTGCCAACAGCAACAAGTATCTGACCAGGGTAAGCACCTTTCAGATGGCATCCATCAACCCCTATGATTGGCCTGCACCCTTTTTTGAAACCTTCCCTTAGAGCATCAAGGCAGACATACATTCTTAGAAACAAGGGAGGTTCTGGTCTTTCAATACCTTCCACAAGCACAATACAAGTACTCCCAGGGTTGTATTTCAACACAGCTTTAGCATAATCCCACACCCTTTGATATTGTTCAAGCGAAGAGCCGTAAATGATCAACTTTGCCCTAGCCCTTCCTGACCATGCCAATCCATACTTGATTTGGATTCCAGTATCCAGCAACACCTTTCTCATAAAGGAAAACAACTTCATATGAGGTTCACTCCTCCACTCCTCCACATACCTTTCTCCTAAATACTCTGCATTCAACTTAGAGTTCATGATTAACCTCTGACAGAAATGTTGCATGTTCAATGTCCTAATCTGCCACACATCTTGCTTATACAACTTCCTAACAAGGACCTTAAAGTGACACTGCACCCCAGCTTCACACACACACTTACGTTTCTTACTCCTGCTTGAATCCCATGGACAGTCACACCTAAACTTGCAATAGGTTGTTATTCTGTTATTTCCATTGTGTAGGTAATAGTAATCATACCTCTTTTGGATAGCATGCCACCTCAATGCCTTCCTCACAGCCTGAACACTTCCAAACTTAAGCCCCAACACAAGGTTAATTGGCCTACTAAAGTCAGTATCAGAGTTGAACCAAGGGCTGTTGTCTACCTCATCATCAGACCCATCAATGCTCCTTAACTCATCTGACTCACCCTCAATCTCTTCCTGAATCCTAACCTCTTCACATTCTAGATTATCATCCAACTGTGACTTCTTCCTTTGGACTGATTTCACTTTTTCCCCTTTCCCTGTATCTTGTTTTGCCTCATCTAAACTGGAATTGACTTGCCTTAACAACTCAGCATCACCTGATTGTGTGTTATCTCGTTTTCTTTTCCTAAGTAACTCCTCAAAATCATCAGCATCATTTAGAATAGTCTCTTCCTCCCCAGGTTCCCAATCAATATCAAGATCAGAAAAATCTGAGTCTGAACTATCTGACCCAGATCCAGACAGTTCAGAACTAAACAACTTCTTGCTAGCTCTGGTTTCTTTCTTCCCAGTTGGTTGTTTCCCCTTACTCTTCACAGCCACTGTCTTTACCCTAGGGCTCCTCCTAACAACTCCCTCCCCCTCACCAGAAACTTCATGCCCCTTACCCTTACTCACACCTCCCTTTTCAGCTTTTTGTTGTTCAACACTTTGTTCAGAAGCAACCCTTTCCCTTTCAGCAGCAGACCACTCTCTTCTGGTAATAACAACTGCAGAATTGTCTCTAGCTGAAGTGTTTGCCCTAGGTTCTAACTTCACTGGTTTTGGTTTTATATTGCTGGTTGGTGGGTTTTTTGTTGTTGGGCTAGCAGCTTGGGTCAAAGGCCCATTTAGTGGTTTTGTTTGTTTGTAAACAGGAGGTTTCCTTGCATTGGGATCAATTGTGCAAGACAATTCCACACAGTTATTTCTGTCCACAGTTTCTAACAAACATCTAGCATCCTCATCACCACTGAACTCCCTCTTCCCAGTAGTGAAAGTTCTACCCTTCTCCCTATACCATAACTTCATTTGATAATATTGAGGAATTGCCCGATTATTGAACTTATATGCACTAGATACAATGTGCTTAAGTGCAGGAATCTTAAGATCATTTCTAGGCACTTGTATCCTAGTATACTCCCACCCACCCTCAAATCCAACCACCCTTCTACCTCTAAATATATTTTCCTTAAAAAAACCCCCTAATTTAAACCTAATGTCCACAAATGTATTGTTAATATCAGCCTGCATTCTGTACACAAATTGGAAAAAAAAATGCATTTCAATCAATAATTCCAATCAACCATAATTACCCCAATAAGTAAACCACATGAATAAACAACTGAATAACAGCAGCCCCAATATGTAAAGCACATGAATTGGCATTAATTTTTATTTAATTACCCTAATTTGTATTAAAATAATTGTTCCCCAAATCCTAGGGTTTACCAGTCAACAAACCTCCAAAATCCACAATTACCCAACAAAATCCACAACATATTTAATAAAACACCTAATTTAACAAACGAAAATGACTAAAGTACTTACATTTTGATGCTTACGAATTTCCAAAGGACAAAAGTCACCAGCTTTGGTCCCCTCCAATGATTGAGATGCTTTGTTGCTTTCCAATTGGACCCAGCGATGACAGAGATGAAGATTCGCCTTTAAGATTCGTCACAAGTGGTTGAGAGGAAGTGAAGAAGAGAGAGAAAATTGTGAGGTTGAAGGAACACAGTGAGCATTGAAGGAGAAGAGAGATGAATCGTGAAAGGAATTCCAAAAGAAGGAGGGAATTTAGAATTAAATCCGTTAGTGGGCCCCATGTGACGGAATTTTGGATGGAAACTGTTAAGAGGTAGTAAACAATAAATTATGGGAAGTTTAAGGTAGTAAAATAAAATAAAAATTACATAAGGTAGTAATTACAAAAGTTGGTTATTTAAAAGGTAGTAATTACGAAATTTTCCTTTTTAAAATAATATAACTTTGCGCGTAATAACTAACATACTTCTAAAATCACTAACATAATTTACAAAATAAATAAAAATTAAATTATCATATTATAATCTAACTTTGCGCGTAATAACTAACATAATTTCTAAAATAAATAAATTCTAAAATAACTACATAATTTCTAGAAATTTCTAAAATCACTTACATAATTTTATAAAATAAATAAAAATTAAATTAACAAATTATAATATAAATTCGAATAAACTTTACGTTAAATTTTTTTAAAAAAATATAAAAATTTGAATTTCAAAGAAACTTCCCGCGCACGGACTTTGCGTGAAGGACATGGCAGTGGAGCACAGACTTTGCATGATAGACATGGGAGTGGCGCACGGAATTCGCATCGATTCCATGTCCACGGCGCAAATTCTGTGCGCCAGTTCCATGTCTTCCATGCATAGAATTTGCGCCATGGACATGGGAGCCAAGCAAATTTCATGCGCCACGCCCTTGCCCACCATGCAAAATCTGTGCGCGGGAAGTGAATAGTAACTAGTTTTTGGGCCCGGGCGATGCCCCGGGTTACTACAATAACTTCACATTTAGTTAGATTTCTATTGCAAAAATAACATGAAACATGTCATGTCCTAGTGGTAAAAGCTTTATTGTTTAAACTCAAGGTTGGGGGTTCAAACCTTATACAAACCATGTTTAACATTTTTGTATGTGTATGAAAATTACATGGAGTGAAAGAATCGTAAACAGAGCGCCACGTGTCACGCATACTTTCTTACAAACGCTTTTTAATATATAGTATAGATAATAAATAAAAACACATCAATTTTTACCTCCTCCATTGAAGCTACTAGTCGAAATTCAGGACAACTTCCATGACTAAAACCACCGCAGCAGCTCCCCCTCCAGCTTCTTTAATTTGATGAATTATGAACAAAGTAACGTTTCCAACAACTTTTTCCGGCGAGATTACGAGTTAAGGTACCATAATGAGTTAAAGAGGGAAAAAAATGGCTCGCCGAAATTTAGGTTTTTCGACCAAATTACGGACACCAGGTTGGAGGGGGAGGGGGAGTTGAGAGAGAGGTCAGGGAGAGGTTAGGTGAGAAAGGTAAAAAAAATGAATGGAGGGGGTAAGTTTTTATAAGGGAAATTTTATACACTCATTATAAACAGTAGGGCAACCCATTGAGGTTAGCATGATTGGTTAAGGGCATCTTGCTCCTTAACCAAGGTCTCGGGTTCGAGTCTTGGGAATGAAAAAATCTCAACTGGGAGGGATGTGCTCATCGAGGTACTCATGCAAACTCCCGCGAGAGATTAGTTCACTCGCCGAAGACAATGGCAACTACTCGTAGTAGAATCAAAAAAATTAAATTATAAATAGTAGGGAGATTTTAGCAAGGGGGGCGACAAATAGCGATACACGTAATAAAGGGGGAACAAAAAACACTATTGAGTACTCCGTATATGGAACGTAAATTTTTGGATGTACCTGTGTACAACCAGAGCTGGTTGTACCCCATCCAAAACGACGTCGTTTTGTGCTGTTTAAAATGAACATTAATACACTGGTATAAAAATGAACATTTACTATTTTGGAAATGAACATTTATTTACTTATTTGGAAATTAGCATTTACTATTCTGGAAATGAACATTGACTATTTAGAAATGAACATTCATTTATTTGGAAATGAACATTTATTTACTCTTTCAAAGATGAACTTTTGTCTAATTATTTGAAAATCCTCATATATTCAACCAATTTAGAAATGAATATTACTGATTGTGAAATGAGTATTTACTAATTTTTCAAATGAACATAGTTAATGTATTACTATGTTATAACATTGAGCATTATATCTTTCTTCTATAAAAAGCCGAAAGGGGGAAAAGTTTTTGCGTAACTTTCTATACCTATTATACCCCTGTGTTTGCCTTATTATTACGAGCATGCATGTGTTCTACTACTATATTTTTATTTTTATTTTCATTTGTTTTCCATGTTGGTTTTGCATGATACTGGCACACACATTGATTCATCCACGTGTACATTTTGTAAAAAAAATGCCCCTCTCAAAAGGCTCAACAAAAGGTTGATCAAAAGGAGGAAAGAGGGGAAAATAACACTTTAGTTTATACGGAGTATGCCTTCTTCATTACAAGAATTTTCCTTATTCGATCGACGTTTGTGATTTTTACATGCAACCGACTCACTATATAATTTTTAAATTTTTCAAAATTACATTAGATTAGCTTAGAGAAAAAACCTTTATATTGACACGATGGGTAAGTTTAATTTTTTAAAACTTCAAATATGGTGCAACATTACAAATACTCAAATCTCTAAGTTTAGTTTGAATGGTGTTTTGGTGTTAATTTATTTTACTTTTTTAACGGCATATTTTAGTGTATACTCGCTCCGTTTCTATAAATGGTATACTTTTACTAATATTATATCATTTTTCTCACTTTAGGGTGCGTTCTGTTATTTGGATGGAACACTACAAGAGGGGGGGTGAATTGTAATATGGAACTTGCTAGCCAATTTTTGCGAAATTATAAAGAACATAAGCAAGTATAGAAACAATGCAAGAGAGATTTTACGAGGAAACTTTCCAGGGCCCAACTGGAAAGAAAACCTCGACCCACTAGGGATTTCAACTCAAACTCTTTTCACTATAGGGCAACAACTCAGTTACAATCCTATAAGAAACTTGGCCATTACTTGAGTTCCTCTACGAACTCAAGTTCCCAATAGTTGTTCCCTCAAACAACTACGCTCTCACTGACTTCCCTAGAAGTCTCTCTTGACTCTTAGACTTCACTCAAAGCCTCTCTGCTTCTCTCTCATAGACTTCACTCAAAGCCTACCCAAATACATATCAGGAACTCACTCACGTTCCTGCCCCATACACATCAGGAACTCACTCAAGTTCCAGCCCAAAACTTGATACAAGAATTCACTCAAACCCTTGACCAATTCCCCATTACAAGAGTTCACTCAACCCTTGACCAACTCTCAAAATATTGATGATTGATAATTGATTAGTATCCCTCTAGAATGTAGCACGTGAAAAACCAATGGGGAACATGTCACTCGTAGGAACTTGGAACTCGTAGGAACTGACTCAAAAATGTGGAATGAAAAACATATTCTTCTATAACATTATTCCACAGCCAACCCTTATGGAATGACACAAGTCAGACTCTTTGGAATGAAGATATAAGCCTCTATTTATAGCGTGTACAAGACTTAACCATAATCCCACTAATTCCTCCACTAACAGTAAGTTTCCTAACTTCTAGGCACTTACCCATGATCAGTTAGTTGGGGAGAAACTTGGGGAGAAAGCAGTCAAAGTCTTGGGCACAACTTATACCACGTTTACAGTAAAACAGTTAGAGTAAAAATAGGAAATAAAAAGAAAATAAATACTTGGAGAAAAAGCAACGTTTTATCAAAACATAATCCAGGAGATATTTTTCCAAAACTCACTTTTTATTTATTTTCTTATGCAAAAATATTTTACTGAAAACCTTTTCATAAACGTGAAATAAATACATGAGATTTCGTTCGTGCAGGAACTTGCATTACAAGTTCCAACACTCACAAACTCATTATACGTATTTTAAATTTTGACTCTTTATTTTCCAAAAGCAGGTAAGATAAAAATAAATAAAAGATGAAATTAAAATCAGAATCCTAATTAAAGTTGATTTAATTTAAAACTTATCTTTTATTTAAAACTAAATCTTATCCTAAAATAACTAGTGCATATTATCTAAAACTCTTAACCAAGTAGAGATTTATTAAGAAACAAAACTCTAAATAAATCCCTACAGATTACGATAATAATATGCAACATATTCACTGACTCTTAGATGCTTTTGACTCTAAGTTCCACGAGTTCCTTTTGACACCTTGTTCCATTACCTTTCACGCTACTACATACTTACATGAATCCTAGAAAATAAACTCTTATTTCCTGTCTTCATGTTCCATGCTGCTCCGCATGTTGGTTGTTCCACCTCTGGAACTTCTCGAACCATGTTCCCATCAGGAACTTATTTATGCCTGCTTGATCAGTTTCTCTGATTGTCCAAGTCTACATGCTTTGGCCTTCTCTTGTTCCTGCTCTGGAACTCCTGGTTTTCTTAGCATAGAAACTTAAACATTTATTAGTTAAGTTTGCCTGTCATCATCAAAACCCTGTGGGTCAACAAATTCCCCCTTTTTGGTGATGACAAACCAAGCAAACTTAATAGAGAAAATAAATCCAACATGCATAGAAATCTTAAAACAAAATATTTACAAGAGTTAAAAGAATATACATAGTTGTAACATACTTGAGAAAAGCAGATATTTGAGACTAGGAACTCAAAATATTTTGCCTTCAATGTTTGCCTTTCTTTTCCCCCTTTTGGCATCATCAAAAAGGTTTAGCTAATTGTATTAATTTAATCCCATCACAGCACCATACTAACGAGAATGGTTAGTCAGAATCAGAGACAAAGCAAAATATCTCCCTCAATGTTGTACTGTTTAGACAATCATACTCAAGCGAATAGAATTCAAAGTGAAAAGAAATTATCATAAGCCAATGTTCCTTAGCAACAAGCAGAAAAGAAAGAAATAAGTTCACCCAAAAAAAAAACAGAAAAGCAAAATAAAAATAATGAAAAATTATTTCAAAATACATAAACACCATCAATTTGTATTTTGCAGGGATAGGCAATTTATGAGGTAAAGGTTAGGCATGGCTCATGATTTTAATGAATGTATTCCTTTGTCACTTGTTTCTCTGCATGTCTCCTTCTTTACGGATTTTCAACTGAAGATCCTCGCCATAAAATACACCGTTGTTCCTTTCTTTCTTCTATTCTTCTTTAGCAGTACGTATAAATTCTTTGAAGCTTTTTGATAGTTCCTTGATTCAATTTTTGTAGGAACTTACATTTATGGTGTAAGTTCCCATGTGAATCTTGAAGGAACTACATAATTTTTGAGATAATTCTTTAAGGTATAGACAGCTTCATTTGCATTTCAACTTGGAAACTTGAAATGCTTGTAGGAACTTATGATCCCTTCTCTTTCTATTTTCACATATCTCTCCTTTTATTACCCTTTTTTTTTCGATTTCTTTTGTCTCCTTTTTTTTTTTCATCTCCCTTTTTTTTCTTCAAAATGTACATTAACGCTCTATTAATCACCTTCCTCATTAGTTCCCCCTCAGTTGTTGCTGCATCGATTTAGTGACAAAGGAGGAATATTTTGTAGAGGGTTTTGTATAGTGATGAATTTTTGAGAATGTTTTTGAAGAGAACAAATAAATCAACGTGTGGTATTGATTTGGCTTTTGTGGTTTCTAATAGGTTGATATGGTAAGAGAATATTGGGAAACATTTTTGTGAGGAACAAAACTTAATTGGTGCATAAGTCTTTTAGGATATAGGTGAAAGAGATTTTAAGTGTTTTAGGTGTTTATGATAGATTGAAACATTTAAAAGATAAAATTTTATTTTATTGGGTGTAACTTAACAGAAGATGGAACATCCTTGAGGAAAATTGAGATCGGCAAGGAGTCCTTTCATTAAGCAAATACGAAAAATTGTAAAGGAAAAAGAATAAACGAAGATTGAATCAAAAGAAAAAATATAAAAAATTGCTTGTCGTACTAGTAATAGGAACACACAAAACAACATGGCTTATGACTCTTCTTTTTACCTTTTCATCAGTTAGCACAAGTAATTATGAACCAAAAAACGAGAAATTAGGAGAGTCCTTCACAATGTACAATTCTGATCTATGTTCACACACAAGAATTGCGTGGGATTAATTTTACCAAAAGCTAAATACTTACAGTTTTGCCATATTTGGGGAACTTCAAGGAAAATATATCCAGCTTGAATATACTGAGTTCCAGTCACATTTTCTCGTGCTTCTGATCAAGAGTTATAGGATGGTAAAATGCGACTTTCGGAGATTTGATTGGAACCTCTCGCTTAGACCTATGGATATGGCAATATTTGGTCTATTAGCGGTTAAATATTGGACAATTTAACAATCATACCTCTGAAGCTTTGTGTATGGCTCACAATCATCCCTTAGGAACCTTCATTTAGTCTTGCTCGTGTTCCTGTGGGAGTGTGATGCGTCTCTGCATTCTTACGCTCATGTTACTTTATGAGTTTAGTAAAGTACTTACACAAAGATTTGTTAGTTGTACCAAAGAATATATAATCAGTGATAAATACGTACAACAACCAAATTATAACATGCATTCATATGAAGGATTTTTAAAGAAAATTCATGATGCATGAAGAATAATTCTTTGGAAAAATAAGCTATAATGCGTTTTCCTTTTACAGCACAAAATACAAGTGTGACACATTTACTTTAAGCATACATAAGTGCCTTATTTAAATATGTGTATGCGTTCCAAATCAACAAAACTCTTGTTAAAGACTATGTTATGCTCATGTCATGCTTCACTAAGTCTTGATCCTCCAAACAGTCCATGAGTAGATGAAATCATAAAGAAAGCATATTCACATAATGCATTGCAAAACTTGTACACTTGTATTAATAAGTTAACAATATAACGCATTAAAACATGCTATGATATGAATAAGAAAAATTTACCTTATATAAATTTTCACCATGTATATGATTTCTTTGAAGTGCTGGACTGATTTTGATGACTTTATGTTCGAGTTCCTAGAGTGCTAGTTCCACCATCTTGATGCCCTCACATGTTATGGAAACATTCATGTGTAATCGAATATTGTCAATCATTCTTCAGAAGTTCCTTGACATGCTTTTGTCATTTGATCATTTCAAATATCACTCTCTATTTAATTTTTATAGAAATTAAGAGAGTGGTTGTTGTGTTCTTTCATCATGTTCATATAAACACTTATGATAATGAAACCTTATAAAACAATTCGTTATGTTCAACATTTATGTATATATATCACTAATAAATCAGTTTCTCTTGAAAACAAAATATGTTAATTTTAAAATCAGTTTTCAAGAAGGGACTTGACATTGTTCTTTATAAGAAAAAAAGAAGTCATCTTCTGTTTGGAACAACCTACGTCCCATATGTGCAACAACATAGGATTATATATAATTACCTTATAAACAAGCTACTGGAGAAAGAGTCTCCTAAAAATCAATACCTTTCTGACTGGTTGTTCCTTTCAAGAACCAACCTTCTCTGAGTTCCTTTGTCGATGTCATTGATAAATTGATTGAATGAATGTTGTAGTGCACACAGGAACTCGATAAATGAATCTGGCAATTCCTCTACTACTAGAGCAGTCGTGGAACTTGTTGCATGATATTGATTGATCGAGTTGATCTTCAGCTTCATGAACTGGAACTTGAACCTTAGTTTGAGGTTCCTCGACATGAGCTTATGTAGCTGGCTACTGTTGCTTTTAATAGTGACATATTTTATCATTAGAAACTCGATTAGTTCTACAGGAACTTGCGAGTTCAATATTGAAATAAACTTTAACCTGTTGCTGGGAATAGTCATGTTAGTTTCAATCACAAGTAATATATTCACTTATTTCAACGCACATTTATATATTTGTTGTAAACTCTGGATCATCTTCAATAACCCCTAGAAATATCAAATTATTGTTAGGAACCAAATTGTGATCCACAAAGTATGTGTTCCCTCTTTGATTCCCTTCAACTATGACATTTATTACTAATGATGTAATTTGTTTTTAAAATTACCAGAGAAAACATAATTTTGGAAACTCTAAACAAATGTGCATTAATTACTCGACAATAAAAATTCACAATGGAACAGGAACTTGACTTACCAACTTTTCATTTGGAACCAATCTTACCTTAACTGTCAAAAGTTATAAGTTTCCACTGTAGGTAGCAACCAAACGATAATAGTGAATTTTCTTTCATAGAACAATCATTGTCGAGATATAACGAGTTGTTCCCCCTTAGTTGTAGCCACCTCATTTTTCATGTTACAAGTAAGCTAGAACATGTTCCTATGGTCTTCATGACCATTCTCCATCTTGAGTTATTTTAATATGAGTAATCTGGGAAAAAATAACACTCAAGTGTAGTACTTTTGTGCAAAGTTATGATTAGCAGGTTAGTCTAAAATAAATATATATATATACTCAAACATAATAACAAAATATGATGTTCCTGAAAAGTTACTTCACGAAAGAAACATGAAACATATATTCCATGGAACTTAGGTTAACAAGAACCAAGAACTTGTACATGAAAAACTTTGACACCAAAAATTTGCTATCAAATAGTTTATGCACCATTTATCAAGTTACTGTAACCTTGAGTTCGCTGATTGTTTCACCAGAACTTAGAAAGAGTTCCTTTGATCAATGAAACTTATTATTATGCATTTTATACATATTAAATTCCAAAACAAAACCTATAACACAAATAAGGTTAGTTTGCACAATAATTTAAGAGAAACAGGTTTATAAAAAATTCAACATTAATTAACACAAGTAAAATGAGGGAACAACCTTACTAGCATTTCACATGATTGAGTTCCTTTGAGATGTTCAAAGTGACTTCCAATTATATAGTGCATGTGAGTTGATTCGTTGATATGACCCATCATATTTGGAAGGAACTTACATGCTGGTGGAACTGGAACTAGTTTACATCTGAAGTTCCAAGTTCCGAGCCTGAGTTCCTCTTCACTATTCCAACGAATCTAATGGATTTCCAACTCATTTTTCCTTGGTGTAATTCTGATGTTGTTCCTTTACTTCATACACACACTCAATCATGAGTTATAAACCTGTAAAAATCATTTCTCTTCTACTTAAATATATCATTAAGGATCTTTTAGTTGCAGCCTTTATCTGTTCCTTGGAATGGTGCTGGAATGAGTTCCTTTATCTAGAAGTTCCTCTTCGGATTTTGATCCTTGTTCCGAAGTGGGGTGCTGATGTAATGTATCTTTAATAATGTCACACCCTCATGAGTTACTAAGTGTAACTCGTGGGTCAACAGTGATCCAGTGAGTTCCTCAATGTGGAACTTATATTCATAGGAACTCTGACATATTAATGTGCATCTTTGTTTGTTCCTGTACCAATTTCTTTGTCAAGGGAACCCAACAGATTTGGGTCCCTTCTTGTTAGTAGTAACTGTTAAGAAAATAATCAACACAACAACTACTACCAAGATACAATAAGCCTTCATATAAATGATATTCAATATATTCATGAAGCATATAAAATAATAGTTCTTAGGCAGAGAAAAAATAAGAAGAATATTTTGTTGCCTAAAAATTAAAAACTCCGAGTTCCACATATATGCATTTTTCAAAATACGTTTCCTTGACATAATTTTAATGTACTGAAGTTTGAAAAAATAAATTGAAAAATCATTTATTAAATATAGATTTTAGATTTTTCAAATTTAATTTTAAATCAAAACAAAACAGAAGTTCCATTAGAAACAATGCAAGGAACACACAATAAATTAATGCATGCACACAAAGAAGGTCTAAAGGAATAGATATTTACCTTAGAAGATCGCCTGTTACACCTTGACTGACTTTTATTCAACAATAAAAGTCAGATCTGCCTTGTTCCTTTGAATGGGTAGGATCGAGTTCCTTTCATCAAGTTTCTTGTAATTGTTCCTCCTTCCAGGAACTTAACTCGGCAGGGTTGCCTGCTTATCAGCGAGTTCCGGCTCTGATACCAATTGTTATTTGGATGGAACACTACAAGAGGGGGGGTGAATTGTAATATGGAACTTGCTAGCCAATTTTTGCGAAATTATAAAGAACATAAGCAAGTATAGAAACAATGCAAGAGAGATTTTACGAGGAAACTTTCCAGGGCCCAACTGGAAAGAAAACCTCGACCCACTAGGGATTTCAACTCAAACTCTTTTCACTATAGGGCAACAACTCAGTTACAATCCTATAAGAAACTTGGCCATTACTTGAGTTCCTCTACGAACTCAAGTTCCCAATAGTTGTTCCCTCAAACAACTACGCTCTCACTGACTTCCCTAGAAGTCTCTCTTGACTCTTAGACTTCACTCAAAGCCTCTCTGCTTCTCTCTCATAGACTTCACTCAAAGCCTACCCAAATACATATCAGGAACTCACTCACGTTCCTGCCCCATACACATCAGGAACTCACTCAAGTTCCAGCCCAAAACTTGATACAAGAATTCACTCAAACCCTTGACCAATTCCCCATTACAAGAGTTCACTCAACCCTTGACCAACTCTCAAAATATTGATGATTGATAATTGATTAGTATCCCTCTAGAATGTAGCACGTGAAAAACCAATGGGGAACATGTCACTCGTAGGAACTTGGAACTCGTAGGAACTGACTCAAAAATGTGGAATGAAAAACATATTCTTCTATAACATTATTCCACAGCCAACCCTTATGGAATGACACAAGTCAGACTCTTTGGAATGAAGATATAAGCCTCTATTTATAGCGTGTACAAGACTTAACCATAATCCCACTAATTCCTCCACTAACAGTAAGTTTCCTAACTTCTAGGCACTTACCCATGATCAGTTAGTTGGGGAGAAACTTGGGGAGAAAGCAGTCAAAGTCTTGGGCACAACTTATACCACGTTTACAGTAAAACAGTTAGAGTAAAAATAGGAAATAAAAAGAAAATAAATACTTGGAGAAAAAGCAACGTTTTATCAAAACATAATCCAGGAGATATTTTTCCAAAACTCACTTTTTATTTATTTTCTTATGCAAAAATATTTTACTGAAAACCTTTTCATAAACGTGAAATAAATACATGAGATTTCGTTCGTGCAGGAACTTGCATTACAAGTTCCAACACTCACAAACTCATTATACGTATTTTAAATTTTGACTCTTTATTTTCCAAAAGCAGGTAAGATAAAAATAAATAAAAGATGAAATTAAAATCAGAATCCTAATTAAAGTTGATTTAATTTAAAACTTATCTTTTATTTAAAACTAAATCTTATCCTAAAATAACTAGTGCATATTATCTAAAACTCTTAACCAAGTAGAGATTTATTAAGAAACAAAACTCTAAATAAATCCCTACAGATTACGATAATAATATGCAACATATTCACTGACTCTTAGATGCTTTTGACTCTAAGTTCCACGAGTTCCTTTTGACACCTTGTTCCATTACCTTTCACGCTACTACATACTTACATGAATCCTAGAAAATAAACTCTTATTTCCTGTCTTCATGTTCCATGCTGCTCCGCATGTTGGTTGTTCCACCTCTGGAACTTCTCGAACCATGTTCCCATCAGGAACTTATTTATGCCTGCTTGATCAGTTTCTCTGATTGTCCAAGTCTACATGCTTTGGCCTTCTCTTGTTCCTGCTCTGGAACTCCTGGTTTTCTTAGCATAGAAACTTAAACATTTATTAGTTAAGTTTGCCTGTCATCATCAAAACCCTGTGGGTCAACACGTTCTATTCACCTGATTTTCACTTATTTTTTCTGAACTTATCTTATCTGAACTTAACTGAACTTATCTGAACTTATTGGAACTTATCAAAACTTATTTTAGTTATGAATTGTACTTGGTCAACCCTTATTTTTCCTGAACTTATTATCTTATCTAAACTTATCTGAACTTAACTGGACTTATCTGAACTTATTTTTCCTGAAATAAGTGGAAATAAGGTGAACAAAACAAGGCCTTAACAATGGACCCACATGCATTCTTACTTCCTAAAAAAACATTAAGAAATTCAACCACCTAAATTCCCCACCACTTTATTTGACACATTTTCACTAACTATATTAAAAAAAAATACCCCACTATCACCTACCACCTAATAAATTAATAAGTCAATTAAATTGCCTAAATTATGTAGCGGTCAAATTAGGACGAGTATTAAGGGACGGAAGAGTATTTTTGAGTGATCGATATGCAATAAAGTTGCATGCAAGAAATTATGTTAATTGCAATCTATCTATACTATTCTAAAAGTCTGTTAAATTTCATTGATTTGGCTGTTGTATTCAATTAAACAACAAGGCATCCGAAGGCATCGCTGTGGTGCATCGATGGGCAACGAGGCAGCAACATGGGCCACAGGGGCACCCATGGGTCTGGCAGCAGGGAGGAGCACCCACCCCCTATAGAGGATTATTTTGAATTAGTCATAAACTGCCAGTGAACACCCATATGACATTAACGTAATAATGGGCCGTTTGGTAGGCCAAATGAACTTGGATTGGGCTCAAACTTGGGGGTCCCACATATTTTGGCCCAATGAAGACAATGGTTGTGCCAGAATTGGGTTTTGAGGCCCGCTTGGGCACGATGGTGCAGCAAGGTCCTTGGAGTGCCTCCGGAAGGCTCTAGAATGCTCTTGGGCCTTCTAGCTTGGATTTCTCTAGGGCATTCTAGCATGGATGACTCTAGAACATCCTTGTACATACTTGTGAGTATTTTTTAGAACCCTCCATGTATTTTCTGGTTCCTTAGGAGGGAGGAACATTCTAGACATGTGTAGAGAGCTCCTTAGAGAGAGCCTTGTAGAATCTCTATTCTATAAGCCAGCTCCTGAGGGTATTGTAGTAAATTAACTTTTCGTGTCCACTTGCCAAAACTCAATTATACCCTCCCCCGTTAACCAATAACCAGTTACCCACAACCCAAATTTTTGTGTCCAAGATACAGATTAATAACTGATTTTTTTAGCTAAATTAAATTAATTTAGAAAACTACTTACTGTTAATCATCAATCACAAAATTTTAACGTACATAATCAATCAATTGGGAAAATTTATTGCAAAGAAGTCAACAAAAATTAATCCATATAGCTAACTGATTTTTTTAATCAAATTGAATTAATTTATAAAACTGACTGTTTAATACTAATCCTCAATCACGAAATTCTAACGTATAGAATTGTCAAAATTTATACTCCGTAGCAAATAAGTCAACAACAATTAATGAATACAGCTACAAGAAGGCAAGTTACAAAGTAAATAACACATTAATCACTCAATTAATGTTGTAAATCACGCCGGCATTCTCTCTCATTTTCTTCCCGGAAACAACTATTTCTTTATAAATTTCCAGCATTACAAATCAAAAGAAGATCGTGATGAAATAAAATTCTCAAATTTAACAGATAAATCAAATTAGACATCACCACCACCATTGCGGCGGAGCGATACCGGAAACCCCAATAATAGTTAGCCTAAATAAGAAAAATGAGAAGCGGTTGGTGAGGAATATTGTCGGCGTCTTTGGGCAATTGGGCAGATCTCCTTCTTTATTAATGTTGATGTTGCTGGTGTTGTCACCAAAGAAGAGAGAGCGACGAAGAAAGATCAGACAAATTGATGATTTTCTGATAAAAACAGGCGAGAGGAAGAGATTAGATGAATTGATAATTTCCTGATATGATGTTTTGATGAAAAGAGGCGAGAGAAAGAGATATGTTTGGAGTAGGGTTTATTGTTTTTATTAAGAAAAGTTTGGTTGGAGTAATTTGGTGAGAACACCACCACCACCAATTTGGAGTAAGTGGAGTACGGAGTATATAATTCTTTAAAAGAAAAGTTCTTTATTCTTTTTTTTTTTGAGAAAAAAAATAAACTTATCTAGAAAAGTTCTTTATTCTTGAACACATGATAACTTTATCATAGATTAATATTTGATTTTTTGAAGGATAAGTTTTATCTGATAATAGATTAATTATAATTTCTGACTTATCCTATATGGTAAAAGTGATAATTTGAAAAGTAATAATACTTACCTTACACAATATATTTTAGACTGCTTAGCTACTAAAATAAAATTGTTATTTCATTAGAGTTCAATCTACTATGACTATGATTAACTGTAATACCCCGAATTTTAAAAACTTGATTAATTATGCTAAATTACTTTTATTTAGCTTAAAACCGTTTTAAATCCTAATTTCAAACTTTATTTCAATTAACGAAGTTTTAATGCGATTGAGTTTTAATATTGTTACACGATTTATTTTTTTCAGATTTTATAATTTAATTTTTTTTTTTACGAGCTTAAACTACCTTCTTAAATCTTATTTATTTCGAATTTTTAATTTCGGAACGTTCTTATTTTATTCGAAAACTAAATTTATTTTATGTTATCGATATTTTATAAAGAATTATTTGAAAATCTGATTTTAATTAAACATTTCTATTTATATAGGATTCCTAAATATAGCAAAGGAATTTCTGAATTTTACCCAACTTTGAAATAACCCAAAATGCTAGATAAAAAAAAAAAAAGGAAAAAGAAAAAAAAAACTCATCCCCTAGCTTCCTCCCCCTTCTCCCACGTGTATGTGTAGAACAAGGGTCAAATTTTACTTGTTTCTTTGACTCCTCTTTACCCCAAATTCAGTCCAAGTTCATTTTCTTGACCCCCAAGTACCTCTCCTTCTTCCTTACTCTACTTCCATGGTGAGGTCATGAATGATGTCCATTGAATTCCAATTACCTTATAAATAGAGGAGGAACCTGCTCCCCATTTCCACCACAATCAGTTTCCAAAGAAAAGTTAAGTTTATATACGGAGTAGCTCACAATAACCTCTCGCCTCCTTTCCTTTGTTCTCACGCTGAACCACCGCCACCACCGCGGCTCTGCCGTCGTCCAAAATAATACCACCACCCTAAAAATCTTCCGTTTTCCTCCACCCAAATATATTCATCCATTACTCTCAAACATCAAGCTCTAATTGTAGAACTCCATTGCCGAAACCGAACATCAAAACACGCACACACTCTCCTAAGCTCTCTCTCTTCAGACACGGACCACCTCCACTGCCGCCCAGACCACCGGTCCTGCCGCTCAGTCGTGCCGGCAAGACCTTTCTGTCCCCACCTGAACTCCTCCTTGCTCTATCCTGTGGCGGCCGTTAACTCACGCAACCCAACCCCTTCTTCCGTCGTGCTTCCTTGTTTCATGAAACCAAAAAAAAAAAAAAAAAAACTCTGTTTTGGTTTCCTTTTCTAAGTGTACAATACACTTATGCATTACTAAAGTCAACCTTTCTTTTTTAGACACTAAGCCAATTTTAGTAAGTTACTTTCCTTTTGTTTTATACGTATATTACTTTCAACTAATTGGGAAAAATAAATAAATAAAAGAATGGTGTCAACCATATGTCAAACAAATAACTCTAATTAATTATTGTACTTAATGGATAAGTACTAATTTGAAAATTAATTTCATAACAAAACCAAAAGCATTTAAAAAAAAAGAGAGTACCGTATTTACATATTATATTATTTTTGTATAGTTACTAATCGGGTAATTTATAAATTACAAGAATATCCGGTTCTTGAAGCTCAGGAAGAACGGTCCATCGAACAGGAAGTATAAACTACGGTTGAGGTAACATCTATTGCTAACACCCACAATCCCCTTATGAAATGTGTTTTGATGAGATTATGAAATATGTTTATAATGATATGTTTTTATTGGATTGTGGGATATGAAATGTGTTTATAAAGTATGTTTTATGATGATTATATTCAAGCATGTTTATGTATGATTTTATAAGAACGATGTCTAAGAGTTAATAATAAGATACGAAACATGATAAATACAAGTGTAACCGGTTCTGGTAGTTAGTGGGGTTACTATTTTTAGGTCGTGCACGTACCGCCGTACCGCGGGACACCCAACAAGGGAGAGTGCTCCTTGAGGGTTACCGCAAGCTAAAAGAGAAACTATTTAGGTACGGGCGTATGTCCAACAAGGGAGAGTGCTCCTTGAGGACTATCGCAAGGTGGGAGACGTCCCGCAAGGCTAACTAGTCAGTTACCAAGTAAAAAGAAGGTTTTAAGAAAGATAATGGGAACTATCAAAGTTTCAAGTTATAAATGATGTTTTATTGTATTTATGAAAATGTTTTACTATGTTCTATTCTCCCTGATTGCAAAGTAAATAAAATGAATTGAAATGAGTTTACGTTGTTAGGGTAGTATGTTACTGGGCCTCGACTCACGATATTGCTTTTGTTTTAGGTACGAAGAAGATCATGGGATGCCTTAGAGTGAGGATGCAACCACCAAATTCACGATCGATGTTTAGTAAAGATAACTATGTCATTAGTAATAAAGGGATGTATTATTTAAAGTCTAAGTTTGATTTCATGATTTGAGTTAGATTTTAATATTAATGTTTAATCAGATGTTAAAAGTGTTTATTATTAAAGTTTCTTTAGTAATTTAAAAAGGTTATGTCGCCTTGTATTTCCCACGAGGGAGATACGGCAGTGACACTCCGACTAAATTAGGGTTTCCGCTGCTAATTAAAGATAATTAACCTAATTTATGGTGTTTAGAATTCGGGGCGTTACAGTTTGGTATTCAGAGCAAAGGTTCTGCGACCATAAGTGCTAAACCTTACGGGTTTTGCACGAAATAAAATTCAATAGGCTTTAAGCAAAGAGGTTTAAGGAATAAGTTAAAAAGAATATGTTAAAATCAAGTCAAGTTAAAATGGAATGAGTGTGAGTGTAGGAACGGGATTAAAGGGATTTATTCTTCTGTTATTTATGTTTTCTTGATTGAATATGTTATGCAAATATCGACTATCGAGGTTACTAACGATGCCACGAACGAAGCTTATAAGCGCAACGTTCACGATGACGTCGTCCACAATGATGTTTTCCATGATGATATTTATGACGACCAACTTATAGAAGACCACAAGAGATTATGGAACGATTAGGAACGACAAGTACGATGTTAACTGAATTAGTCAAAGATTCTCGGAAAACGAAAGACACTAAGCGAAAGAAAATGCGTCACTATTCGGGAAAAAAAAAAAAAAAAAAAATTCACCCTCGAATCCACCAATCTATGACGACAAGCCCGATTCGATGGAACTTGAAAAATGGATCAATCAGATAGATCAACTATTCGAAACTTTGCAATGCCCGATGAATAGGAAGTAAGTGTCGTGCAGAAACGAATACGTGTTATCGATGTGGAGGAAAGATCATTTCGTCAGAGACTGTCATAAACCACCTTTCACGAATACAGGAGGAGCAACCTCAGCTCGACCGATCACGGACGAAGCAACGATGCTAAGGTTAATCATAATCCATCACGACCACCAACATATGTAAGAGCTTACATGATGAAAGACGAAGATGACGCCAATGCTGATATTATTTTAATTTATCTCTCTTACTCTGGAACCGAACTTCCCTTGATTTCACGTTTATCAAGTTTCCTACCCTGGACAGACTACGCAAAGTTTAAGCATTACTGTTTTCTTGGAAGAAGTTAAGTTAAGCACGATGCGAACTCAAAGAATTTGTGGATATGAATTGTTTTGAGGAACTTTTATGTTTATGAAATCTTTAAGGATGATATTAATGTTAGAGTACCAAACGAGCATAAGGTTGTATTTCGTGAGTGGTGGATCATTAATTAAGTAAAGGTTATTCTAGGTTTAAAGTGCTCAAGTTAAGAATGAAATTGATTTTAGGGTTATCTTCCTGTGTTATTCATGATGAATATTTTGGTGTTTATAAGAACAAAAGTCTACTATCTAAATGATGATTGATATGCCTCTGTTAAGGAAGCTAAGCTAGAAATTTTAAAGGTTATGCAAGAATATTATGCGAAATCGAGCATGATTTATGGTGAAAATATGAAAGTGGGTTTGCATATAAAGTTTTGAGGACCTTACCAAAAGAAGTTATTAATAATTAGTTTGTCTATCAGGTTGATGATATCAATGAATGTTATGAAATTCCAAATGAATTATGAATATAATGATTGAGGAATGCAATGGAATTGAGAATAGGAAATCGACAAAATGACATGTCTATAAAACCAGGTAGTATGAACTAAGTTTTCTGGAAGATAGATTGTTTCTGATAAAGGCACACTTGATGACTTAGCATTATCCGCAAAATACGAGGGTTGTCTACCTGAAATACTAAGAATAAGTAACGAAGTCGTATGTCCAACGATGTATTTTCTGTTGCGTGATTGACTCGAACCCCTGCAACGAACGTAGTCAACGAAGTTATTCAACGTAGAAGAAAAGATCGGAGATCGAAATCAAAACGAATCGAATAAAGAAAGTCAACGACAAGATTCCTGCAGCAAAGAAGCTCAAGAATGAACGAAAACGCAATATCTCCAATTAGTCGCCTAAGAATGATATAATGTACGAATCACGATGTTTTATGTAAACGTATTGTGAATCAACCATGCTCATGTGTTAGATCAAATGATTATGATATGAATGTTATGCTTATGTTGAATGTGAAATTTTCAATTAATGAATTATGTCTTTATGATATGCTTTATGGATTATGTTTATGCTGACATGATAGTATTGGTAATGTAATCGTTATACATGGAAGCCGACCTCGATGGAAGTTCTCCTGAGCTCAGAGTACGAGATTGTTATAATAAATTATTTTTACAAATTATTTGACTATTATAAATTGTTAGATAAATATTTATTTTCATTATAGATATATCTTCAGAATTTTAATTTTGTATTAAAAATTACTATTTTGGTGGAAAACATTTTCAAACGGGATCTCACAAAGTAAAATGTGAGCTTAGTCTATGCTAACAAGTTTGCCCCTTTTTATGTCCTTTGCTCCTCGATCCTATTTTTATGAAGTAAAGTGGAGATACGAAAGATGATGACGGAATTTGATTGACCTTAATGACGATTAAGGATCAACATATAATTTTGCCCCTTTTGTATTCTTTACTCTTCGATTCTAGGTCTCGAGTTGAAGCGGAGTCATAAAAGAAGATGGCGAAATGAAGGCTAGATGTTGTCGGAATTAAAATGAAATTGTGAGATCTTGGTTTTAAAAATAAAACATCATACTTTTACTCGAATATTTTCGATTTTCAACAATCATTTTATACGTCTAGTTTTCAAGTTTCGAGGACGAAACTTTTTCTAAGGGGGAAAGAATGTAATACCCCGAATTTTAAAAACTTGATTAATTATGCTAAATTACTTTTATTTAGCTTAAAACCGTTTTAAATCCTAATTTCAAACTTTATTTCAATTAACGAAGTTTTAATGCGATTGAGTTTTAATATTGTTACACGATTTATTTTTTTCAGATTTTATAATTTAATTTTTTTTTACGAGCTTAAACTACCTTCTTAAATCTTATTTATTTCGAATTTTTAATTTCGGAACGTTCTTATTTTATTCGAAAACTAAATTTATTTTATGTTATCGATATTTTATAAAGAATTATTTGAAAATCTGATTTTAATTAAACATTTCTATTTATATAGGATTCCTAAATATAGCAAAGGAATTTCTGAATTTTACCCAACTTTGAAATAACCCAAAATGCTAGATAAAAAAAAAAAAGAGGAAAAAGAAAAAAAAACTCATCCCCTAGCTTCCTCCCCCTTCTCCCACGTGTATGTGTAGAACAAGGGTCAAATTTTACTTGTTTCTTTGACTCCTCTTTACCCCAAATTCAGTCCAAGTTCATTTTCTTGACCCCCAAGTACCTCTCCTTCTTCCTTACTCTACTTCCATGGTGAGGTCATGAATGATGTCCATTGAATTCCAATTACCTTATAAATAGAGGAGGAACCTGCTCCCCATTTCCACCACAATCAGTTTCCAAAGAAAAGTTAAGTTTATATACGGAGTAGCTCACAATAACCTCTCGCCTCCTTTCCTTTGTTCTCACGCTGAACCACCGCCACCACCGCGGCTCTGCCGTCGTCCAAAATAATACCACCACCCTAAAAATCTTCCGTTTTCCTCCACCCAAATATATTCATCCATTACTCTCAAACATCAAGCTCTAATTGTAGAACTCCATTGCCGAAACCGAACATCAAAACACGCACACACTCTCCTAAGCTCTCTCTCTTCAGACACGGACCACCTCCACTGCCGCCCAGACCACCGGTCCTGCCGCTCAGTCGTGCCGGCAAGACCTTTCTGTCCCCACCTGAACTCCTCCTTGCTCTATCCTGTGGCGGCCGTTAACTCACGCAACCCAACCCCTTCTTCCGTCGTGCTTCCTTGTTTCATGAAACCAAAAAAAAAAAAAAAAAAACTCTGTTTTGGTTTCCTTTTCTAAGTGTACAATACACTTATGCATTACTAAAGTCAACCTTTCTTTTTTAGACACTAAGCCAATTTTAGTAAGTTACTTTCCTTTTGTTTTATACGTATATTACTTTCAACTAATTGGGAAAAATAAATAAATAAAAGAATGGTGTCAACCATATGTCAAACAAATAACTCTAATTAATTATTGTACTTAATGGATAAGTACTAATTTGAAAATTAATTTCATAACAAAACCAAAAGCATTTAAAAAAAAAGAGAGTACCGTATTTACATATTATATTATTTTTGTATAGTTACTAATCGGGTAATTTATAAATTACAAGAATATCCGGTTCTTGAAGCTCAGGAAGAACGGTCCATCGAACAGGAAGTATAAACTACGGTTGAGGTAACATCTATTGCTAACACCCACAATCCCCTTATGAAATGTGTTTTGATGAGATTATGAAATATGTTTATAATGATATGTTTTTATTGGATTGTGGGATATGAAATGTGTTTATAAAGTATGTTTTATGATGATTATATTCAAGCATGTTTATGTATGATTTTATAAGAACGATGTCTATGAGTTAATAATAAGATACGAAACATGATAAATACAAGTGTAACCGGTTCTGGCAGTTAGTGGGGTTACTATTTTTAGGTCGTGCACGTACCGCCGTACCGCGGGACACCCAACAAGGGAGAGTGCTCCTTGAGGGTTACCGCAAGCTAAAAGAGAAACTATTTAGGTACGGGCGTATGTCCAACAAGGGAGAGTGCTCCTTGAGGACTATCGCAAGGTGGGAGACGTCCCGCAAGGCTAACTAGTCAGTTACCAAGTAAAAAGAAGGTTTTAAGAAAGATAATGGGAACTATCAAAGTTTCAAGTTATAAATGATGTTTTATTGTATTTATGAAAATGTTTTACTATGTTCTATTCTCCCTGATTGCAAAGTAAATAAAAAGAATTGAAATGAGTTTACGTTGTTAGGGTAGTATGTTACTGGGCCTCGACTCACGATATTGCTTTTGTTTTAGGTACGAAGAAGATCATGGGATGCCTTAGAGTGAGGATGCAACCACCAAATTCACGATCGATGTTTAGTAAAGATAACTATGTCATTAGTAATAAAGGGATGTATTATTTAAAGTCTAAGTTTGATTTCATGATTTGAGTTAGATTTTAATATTAATGTTTAATCAGATGTTAAAAGTGTTTATTATTAAAGTTTCTTTAGTAATTTAAAAAGGTTATGTCGCCTTGTATTTCCCACGAGGGAGATACGGCAGTGACACTCCGACTAAATTAGGGTTTCCGCTGCTAATTAAAGATAATTAACCTAATTTATGGTGTTTAGAATTCGGGGCGTTACATTAACGTTTATGCAGCTTAATGGACATAATAGGTCGAGTCATGGAAAAAGTATTCTCAAACTTCAAAACTTTTTCGTGGGCTACCTCCACTAATTGAAGATTTTAATCTAGGACATTCTTATAATTAATGGTAGTTATGTGATGCAAATTGATTGGGCGCAGGAGTGTTAGGCAAGTACAATGTGAGAACAAAAAATGAAACACACTATTTTATTCTATGTATGTTTTAATTAATTTATTTATTTCGGTATTACAATTAAGCTTTTTCAAAGTGTACGGGAATGAGTATTATATTGTTTGAATATTTAGATATATTTTTTTTAAAGTAGAAATGATGTCTAAATTCTCATTAGATCAACTTTGAAACAATAATTTTGCTTGCCTATTATTTGTGGTGATTAGCTGGAACAACACATTTTTTTATTTTTTTATAATCCTGCACGCATCGCGTGCATATAAGACTAGTATTATAGAGTAGAAGTCTCTAGGCCACCAAGGCACTATAAATAGGCCTTGGCATTCATTTGTACAAAGCATCAAACACTTGTAATTCTCTCTCAAGCAATACAAAGCATTCTTTAAAATCCATACACTTTGGGCCTTAGCATTTTCCACACAAAAGCTTTCGTAGCATCACTTAGCATCGAGCAAGCATCGAAGTGCCTTGACTAGTTAGTCCGACGGGTGTGAGACGCTAGTAGGCAGCGTGTAAGACTAAGGAAAATAGTCAGCACGTGTATATACTTGATCTAACATTCAACAGCTTATAAATGTACATGCTTAAAATGAATTTTAATTAACAGGTTGAACTGTTATCATATAAATCAAGCACAATTAACATCATAATCATTTTATAAATGAACATAACACTTCCTCAAAATGAATATACACAATTTATATATGTATTATTTACTAAAGTCAATATGAAAATGTGTTTTTTAAAAATAAAGAGAGAACTTATAAAAAAAATGAACATAAATAGTTATACATTGAACCTCATACCTCTTACCTTTTTATAATTTGAACATAAAACTTTATGATAATGAACATTTCATTATCATAAAATGAACATTTCATTATCAGAAAATGAACATTTTATTATCCGAAAATGAACATTTTATTATCAGAAAATGAACATTTTTAAGTTCCACAACTTAATCAAGTTAACCATGATAAGTGTATTTTTTATAATAAGTAGACATGAACATCATAATCTCGGAAAATGAACATCATACCTCTTACTTTTTAATAATTTGAACATATTTTTTTTGATAATGGAACATTTTATTCTCAGACAATGAACATTATTAAGTTGCATTACTTAGTCAACAAACACAATTTCAATCTTAATAAAATAAGAATATTTATAAGCATTTGAATATTACAAAATGAACATAATCATGCATTCGATCATATGAACCTCGAAAAAAATATAGATCTAAACAATAAACAACATTCTAGAACTTTTTTGAGAAAAGAAGTTGGCAAAAAATTGAGATGTCAACCAGATTTTATTTTAAATCACATACATATATTAACAAAATCAATTTTAAGAAAAATAAAGTATTATACACAACAAAATAAACATTTTATTCTCATAATATGAACATTATAAAGTTCCATAACTTAATAAACAATTATGTATTTATTCTTCATAATAAAGTGATATGAACATCAGAATCTTACAAAATGAACATAACTATATATAAATATGAACATTTTGAAAAAACCGGATCTGAACATAAAAAATTTCTAGATCCAATTTTTGAAGAAATTTTGCAAGAAAATGGAAAGAGAATATGGAGATTCAACCAGAAAATTTCTAAATCACATAAAAATTGACGTGCGCACAAATGTAGAACATAAAAGGAAAATTCGATTGAGTTATTAAAGACATGCTTCTAATCAACATGTAAATTCAATCAAAAATCACGAAAAAATAAGAAAATTAACATCAGAAAAAGGAGAAAAATAAGTTTACAGCTAGTGGCAAAGACTGCGTTGTCGTGAATGATAATGGCGGCGCAAACGCAAACGGATTTTCAGATTGACATTGTTATTTGAGATAAAAAAATCACGTATAAATGAGAAGAGAGAAACTTTTGGGGAGAGAGAAACTTTGAGGAAAGGGGAAAAAAAAGGAGAGAATTCTGGTTTTTGAAAAATTTATATGCAATTTTTTAAAAAGAAATCACATGTCTATATAGCTTCTTTATTTTCTTTGGGAAGGGGTACACCAATAGATGGCTATACCTAGGGATGTCAATGGGGCGGGGCGGATGCGGATGTAGGTCCCTCCATCCCCATCCCCACCTAAAATTTTCATCCCCATCCCCGCCCCATCACCCATGACGGGTATAAAATTCATCCCCATCCCCGCCCCAACGAGTGTAAGCTAAAAGCCATCCCCGCCCCGCCACCCAACTGGGTATCCATCCCTGTCTTATCCCCGCGCTAATACCGGCCTAATTTTTTTTATTTAGCAAACATTTGTCATATATACGGATTAATCAAAGTTAATATAGAAAAAAAAAACCTTATGACTAAAGTAACCTATATAATAAAAAAAATACTCGTCATAAAAAAAATCCAAACAAAAAACATAAAAATCTCACCTAAATTTATATTATCACCTAAAGATGCAAATAAATCCAAACTCACCCATCATCATGGCGGGTATGAAGCGGGGCGAGTTGGGATGGGGCTGGGCGGGCGGGAATGGGGCGGGTTCAACACAAAATCCACACCCGTCCCATCACCCAGACGGGTACGATTTTTATATCTATCCCCACTCCATCACCCGCTAAACCTACCTCCATCCCAGCCCATCACCCGCTAAACCTACCTCCATCCCCGCCTACTTGGGGCAGATGCGGGGATGGTCTCCCGCGAAACCCACCCCATTGACATCCCTCCTGGTATAGCCATTAAGGATATGTATATGGAAGATCTCCTGGTGTAGTCGTGTTGCTTGAATAAAACCCAGGCCCAAAAAGTGAAAAACCTAACCTACTCACTCCATTAGACAAAACCCTAAGGAGTAATGAATTCATTTTGTAATTTAAGTCACACTTCCCCTGCCGCCATCGGCCATCCCCTTTCCATTTTCTCTCTTCTCCAAAAATGTCGTCCACCGCGGCCGCAGCCCGCCCTCTGGTGTCAATCCAGACTGTCGAATCCGACATGTCCACCGACTCCACCCCCACAGCTCATCTTCCCGACGTTATGAAAGCCCCAATCCGCCCTGACGTCGTCAACGAAGTCCATTCCCTCATGTCAAAAAATGCCCGTCAACCCTACGCCGTATCCAAAAAAGCCGGTCACCAGACCTCCGCTGAGTCCTGGGGTACTGGACGTGCAGTCTCCCGTATTCCCCGTGTTCCTGGTGGCGGTACCCACCGTGCTGGACAAGGAGCTTTCGGAAACATGTGTCGTGGTGGTCGCATGTTCGCTCCTACCAAGATCTGGAGGAAATGGCACCGGAAAATCAATGTTAACCAGAAGAGGTACGCCGTCGTATCCGCCATTGCTGCCACTGCGATCCCTGCTCTTGTTCTCGCTCGTGGTCACAAGATCGAGACTGTGCCTGAGCTTCCTCTTGTCGTTTCCGACTCGATTGAGAGCGTCGAGAAGACCTCTGCTGCTTTGAAGGTGTTGAAGTCCATCGGTGCTCTACCCGATGTCGAGAAGGCGAAGGACTCCATTGCTATTCGTGCTGGTAAGGGTAAGATGAGGAACAGGAGGTACATTTCTCGCAAGGGTCCTCTTATCGTTTACGCCACCGAGGGTGCGAAGCTTGTGAAGGCATTCAGGAATCTTCCGGGTGTAGAAATCTGCCATGTTGACAGGCTGAACTTGTTGAAGCTTGCTCCAGGGGGTCATTTGGGTAGGTTTGTGATCTGGACCAAGAGTGCTTTCGAGAAGCTCGATGTAATTTACGGGTCGTTTGATAAGCCTTCTGAGAAGAAGAACAAGTACCTGTTGCCTAGAGCTAAGATGTTGAATGGTGATCTTGCTAGGATTATCAACTCTGATGAGATTCAGTCTATTGTTAGGCCGATTAAGAAGGATTATGTTCGGGCTCCATTGAAGAAGAACCCATTGAAGAATCTCAATGTCATGTTGAAGTTGAACCCCTATGCTAAGACTGCTAAAAGGATGTCTTTGTTGGCTGAGAAACAGAGGGCTGCTTCCAAGGAGAGCAAGCTTCAGAAGAAGAGGAAGGTTCTCTCTAAGGTATATCTTTCTCCTTATTTTTTTTAATATATTATCATCATGGATTGCATTTCCTAGGTTTTTGTTCAGTGCATTTTATTTATTTTTTATATTTTGTTATTGCTTTGTTGAAGTTATTGTTTCTTCTTGTTGGAATTTCATTTTGCTTAGTTATGAGGCTTTATTGGTTGATATCAATTGAAATTATTTGGAGTTTGAACATAAAAAGAACCATATGTGATGATGAAAAACTGATTCTATTGAAATTGGTGATAGATTATCATAATTGGCAGGGCTGATGCTGCTTTGACCACGTTTTTCAAGTAATAAATTGAAAATGGTAAAAGTTTGTTTGATTTTCCCTTAAAAATATGGGTTTGGCCCGCAAATCACGGTGATCAATATTTTACAGTTTATTAAAACTTGATAAACACTTTGAATCGCTGAAGGTTATTTCCGATGATCATGGAAATGTGGCAAATGACTGATGTTTTCAACTTATCAATATAGTTTGAATTTTTGACATGATTGGAAATAGTACATAAATTGAAACATGCTAGTTCAACCCATTAGTTGTAGGCTTATAGGTAGGTGATAAGTTTAGTGAATTAGGATGGAATTGTAAATTGTTATAGTGGTCTACTGGTCTATGATGATAAATGGAAAGGCTTGTTTCTCAAAATATTCGCAGTGGCCGCCTAAGAGCTTTCGTCTGCGCAGACTTGAGAGCTAATGCTGTTCTATCCTTCCTTGGATGTCTGAGACCTCTTTAATTACTAATACTTTGATATTGGTAATAATTGTGCTTGGCAGTCTTCAAGAACAGAATGTTTGTTTCATTGTGCTTGACATAGATTAACAGGGACAAGCAGATATGATAGAATACGTTTTAGAAATTCTGGAATTGCTTTCTTTAAGAGAACTGATTATGTATAGCTGGCGTTGCTGTTAGTCAAAGAACTTGATGGTTCATATTTAGGGAATCCTCAAAAAAAAAGAATTAGTAAATTAGGATGGAATTATAAGTTGTTATAGTAGTGGTCTATGATGATAAATTGAAAAGCTTGTTTCTCAAAACATTCGCAGTGGCCGCCTAAGAGCTTTCGTCTGCGCAGACTTGAGAGCTAATGCTGTTCTATCCTTCCTTGGATGTCTGAGACCTCTTTAATTACTTGCCTAAATGCTTTGATTTTGGTAATAGCTGTGCATGACAGTCTTCAAGCAATGAATATTTGCTTCATTGTGCTTGACTGAGATTAACAGGGAATAACAGAAATTATAGAAAAACATTTTAGAAAATCTTCAATGGCTTTGTTTAGGTGAACTGATTATGTATAGCTGGCATTGCTAGTTAAGAACTTGATTGTTCATTTTTATTGTTGAGGGGATCCTTAAAAAATACACTTTCAAAGCATCAAAAGCTTGGTGCAATAGCTTGTGATTTTGGTCATGTTCTCATGTGCTTGTAGTTTGTTGGGTTTCAAATTTATTCTGTTACCATTGAAATCTTCTCACTCTGTGTAGTATGATATAGTGTTTGATTAGGTTTGCATCCATGTTTATTTATACTGTAGTTATTTTGTTAGTCATTTCTTAGTCTGATTGATCTCGAGTTTGTAATTGGAATTTCTGGTTTCTTGATAAGCTGTTGATGTCATAGTTTTAAGATTTACTCGGTATGACTTTGGTTTGATGATCAAGTATCTGTAAAAAACTTGGTATGGGAATGAACTCGTAGTTAGTTGCTTTTGGTTCGCTGAGTCTATTGTAATCTCTGTATATGTATATGTATTTGAATAGCTAATTTTGCTTGCTGCTTAATCTTGAGCAGGAGGAGCTTGCTGCCATCAAGGCTTCAGGAAGATCGTTCTACAAGACGATGATTTCAGATTCAGACTACACAGAGTTTGAGAACTTCACTAAGTGGCTCGGTGTATCACAGTAAATTTGGCCTTTTAGATAAAAGTTTTGATAGAGAAATTTGATTAAGCTTTTCAATCTGCTGAGTTTAGCGCTTGTTCCTATAGCGTTTGTAGTTGGAAGGCTGTTTAATTGGAACCTTGACAGTGTATTTTTATGATCCGGATCAATGTGGAGTATTATATTACAGAGTATCATTTTTTATTGTCAAAGTTATATTACAGAGGATCAATCAGGAAAGTTTCTTTATGGGATTGGGTAGTTTACCTTGCATATTTGCGTTCATATCTGGTACCCATGACTTGTGATAATATCTTCATTAATCCAACTCCAATTCTACAAATTCGTGCCTCTTGATGCTGGTGCAAGTGTATGAGCTATATGCCTATATGACATAGCCAAACAATTGCAGTCGGTTTTTCAATTTGGATTCTCCGAAGCATCTTATCCCGTGAGGCTGTGATACCACAATTCCATTTCAGCACTAACATCCTGCACGTGATATGTCTACCAAGGCGAACATTCCATTCGTATAGCAATGAGCAATGAGCAATGCGCAATGCTGGATGATAAACAGTTCTATAAAATTATCCCCATGCCTCAGTGAATCAAGGTAGGCAGCAACGGGCTATTCTTGTCTTCAATCAAGTAGCCTGAGAGAGGAATGATATGTTGGTGTGAAATGCTCGTACCTTTTATAAGGAACAATAGTCAATAGGCTACAGACTTAGTATATGGATTATGGACCTCATAAATCACAATATATCAAACTAAATAAACCATCTTCTTTATTTTCACGAATAGGAACCAACTATCACTGCATTGCGCTCGTAAAGTTGAGCAGCCGCCAGCCAACAACTTTCGTGAATTCCCGCCTACGTAATGTTGGCTTCAGAGGACATACCTACGGTGAATGATCTTGCCCGAGTTTTCTACAAAATACTTTTGGCGATGAGAATTGATCCTAAGTTGATTTTTTTGTTTCTTTGGAAGCTGCTTCAACCATTAGGGTCCTCACAGTCATTTATATCTTTCTAAGTGCATGTTTGGTATGAATACAGGAAATGAAATGGATTGGAATCATTTAAGGAGAAATGGTAATGTTAAGTATTATCATTATTTCTTGTTTGGTATACCTAAGGAAAACAATACATCTCTTGTATCAAATTAGGGATTGGGGAGGGTAACACTTTGTTACCACAAGGTTAGGACTTAGGAGAGGTAACAAATTAGTGGAAATGGTTACCCTTTGGAAATGGGGTGTGTTACCCGCCTCCCATACCAAACAATAGGTAATGAAATTAGTTAATTGATACCAATTCCAACACTTGAAAAGTGTTATACCAAACATGCTCTAAATGTTGTTATTAAGAGTATACACCATACATTTTCATGACCTCAAATTTTCAAGGATTAGTCATGAACTCCATCAAAACACCATAGACACCATAGTCATGAACGCCACATAGGAGATCTAAGGGTTTCGCCCAATGAAAAATAAGATTTCTAATTTATGTTTGAATTAATAAAATCGAATAAAGTCTCATCTTGTGCTACGTAGATAATTAATTAGGTGACACGCAGATATTTTAATTAATTAATTACTAATATAAAACTCCATCCAAAATCAAACACTCTAATAATTAAAAAAATAAATCTAAAATAGAATTCATCCAAAATCAAACGCTAATCTAAAATAAAATTCATCCAAAATCAAACACATCTAAAATAAAATTCAATAAAAAATCAAACACTAATCCAATATTAGAGCGTCACGTAGGAAATTCTAATGTTTCGACCAATGAAAAATAATATTTTGAATTAAAAAAGTCGAATGCCACGTAGATAAATAATTAGGGGCCACATAGATATTTTTATTAATTAATTATCAATATTACGCATATACAATTTCATCTAAAATCAAACACTCTAATAATTAAAAAATAAATCTAAAATGAAATTCAATCCAAAATAAAAACCAATCTATATATAAATATAGCAGTTAATTGGTAAAATAAGAGTTTTATTTTAACTTAACAATTTAATAGAATTCGTGCATCGCACGGACTAAAATCTAATTAATAATACTTCCTCTATTCTTATTTATATGACACAATGGGGTTTTATACACTATTCACACAAACACATTTGACTTCCTTTTGTGGTTTATACATAAGAATAAACATAGTCGTGTGGGGTCTTATTAGATTCGTATCAGTAAATATTATTTAAATATCAACTTTTTATAATTTTTTCCGATCCACATTTAGAGATATTAATGTTTGAAATCGTGCATTGGCAAACGTGCCTAAATAATTGTGTCATTTAAAAAAGAACGGAGGAAGTAATTGAGATCAATATGATCGCTTGAGTATACAATACATTGTGTCGTAGAAGATACCTAAGATAAAATATAACTTGTATACACAAAAAATAACTAGGGTTAGCTGTGACGCGACCGTCAAAGAGTCCTTAAAGACAACCCTTTTGTTCCGTGAAGATAATAAAGCGCGACCTCATCGTATGTAAGTACTCCCTCTGTATTTATTTAAGGGATACACTTGTCTTTTTTGGTCGTATTTATTTAAGAGATACACTTATCATTTTTAGTAACTTATCAACCCCACCCTCTAATTAAATAATTTATCTACTTCAACTTCACTTGTTTTATTACTTTATTTCGTTCAATTCTTTTTCTTAATACACGTGTACGGTCAAGTGTATCCATTAAATAAATACGGAGGGAGTATGTTGTAATACCCAATATTTTATAATTTTATAAAATATATTTTATTGTCAAAAATGTATTTATTTCCGTTTTTAGTTAATCTCTTTTAATATTTTCAGAAAGTTTAAAAACGTTATTTTAAAATTAGTAGGACTCTTATTACGAGCACCTATATATATTCCGTTAACCCTAATTATTTTTAGAAAATCTTAGTGCAGCCGTTTTACATTGTAATCGTATGGAGTTGCGTATAAATTAAGAACCCATAATCATCTTTTTTTTTTTGTTCGGTAATTTGTGGAAAGTCAAACTCCAAATTTAGTGACCACATATTGAATCTCATAGGAAGATCATCATGTACGTACCTTCGTCAAAGATCAAAACAATATGTTGCGTGAATCCCTATCACCATATACCAACCATGATCTTTTAGCTTATGGATTTAAATTGATACGTTGTCGTCGAGATGTAGTGGGTAGGCGAGTCTTTATTGTTCTAATGCACGGTCTCGAATCCTCGGAAGGTAATCACGCACACCCAGTCTTTTCGAGTCATTTGTATAGTGTGAATTATTATTACTATGTGTAATCACGCTTAGTCCCTTCTAATTGTTTGTGTATATTATTATTTGTAATCACGTGCACCTAATTCTTTGGAGTTGTTCGTATATATTCCTTAATTATATGTTATCGCACTGTTCTGATTTTGGTGTGCAAACTGTACGATTTATATTTGTATAGATGTTTATATGTGATTTGGAAATGTATCATACGAGAGGTTATTGATGATTTTGTTTTGAGTTGAATTATATTGTTTTCAAGGTATAATTAGCGATCTGATGTTTGTTATTTGCTCGTAGATTTCAATTTGCTGTTTTGCACTATTGTTTAGAATTTTGGGATTTTTGTTAATAAGGATGTTCGACATTTTGCTTGAGGTTTAGTTAGTGCTTAAGAGGAAATATATTACTGGTTATTAAGGGCTAGTTCAGTTGTTGAGAATATAATGATTGAAATAAATATTGGGCAGTAGTACATACTTTTGTCTTAAAGGAGTAAAGTTTAAGTAATGGATTGCTAATCTTCCGTCAATTGTTATTTGGACTTTGTGCCAGTATTGAGAAATATCGATTATTAATCTAAAGTGGGTACTGATCAGATGATGAGAAAATGTTGAGAATAATTATCATATTATTGGTTTGAGGCTCAACGTTATATACCTTAGTCCTTGGCATGTTGGTAAGGAGATGATAACCATTAGTAGAGGAGCAAGATACAATCTTTATTTTTCTTAATCTCCCCAAAAGTGGGATTTGGTCCAAAAGTGGCCTTGACTCAGAGAGTCTTTCTAGTAGCTATTGAGAGTTTCAAGTTTTTATACTTGTTGGTTTATTATTCGAATTACCCATGTCCAAGGCTAGGTATAGAACAAAGAGCAAATATGGCACCTATTGGTTTGAGTACGTTTAGTAGAGGAAAAGATCATATCAATATATTTGAGGTTCATATGAAGAGAAGATTTATAGTTTCCGTATAGTATGGAGTTAGTTTTATTTTTGGGATCATACTTGAAATGTAGTTTCATACTACATTATTTACATGACACTTTATTACTCTATTTTAGTATGTTTCTGTTTGTAACGGGTGATTACTCAGCTTTTTGCTGACGTGTGTGTTTATTTGCTATGTGTGTTTGCGGCCATGTCTTTTTCTTATGGTGGCCCTGCGACGATCCTTTTGGAATTTGTCCTCTATGGTGAGCAGTCAATATTAACTGGAGCAGATTGATCGTGAAAGATCGCAATTCAAGATGAAGGAGCTCAAGTGTTATCGTATAGTCTTTTATGACAGTTTAATACTTTTCAGTTGTAAATAGACCACCTAGTAATCGAGTTGTAATAGTTTAAGTTTTGTAAGCCTTAGCACTTGACAATGTGGTCAAGTGTGGCGGTGATGCCTCCGATTTAGATGTAAGCTTCCGCAAATATTTATAAAGTATGTATTATTTCTCATTTATTTAAAGTTAGTAAATCGAGAGTGTTACGTATGTAATTGCTCATACACTTGGTCACCTAGGTTGATTTCCACGCATTTTTGTAGTATTGAAATCGAACGTGGTGTGTTGCCATGTCACTAATTTGAGTGATTCTTACTGAGGCCGTCATGTCGTTGACTTACATTACACATCACTGGATGGATATTTATCTACAATACGGTATAAATTAATTGCATGGATATTATCTAGAATATTTGTTTTCTTCCACTCACATATATAGGAACCATATGCCTTTCTTCGAATATGTACTCTAGTGGCCATTTTAATTTTGTAATTAGCATCTTTGACGTTACATGTCGGTCTATTTAAGGATTGGAAATCATGTAGCTTGAGTTCAACCAGAAGCAAGCTCATAAGAAATCAGAAACTTAATTGAAAGAGATAGATGGCAGAAATCAAGTCTGAATCAGCAAAGGCTTTTGAAGATTGGGCTCGATCACTGCCTCATATTTCCACTCTTAGCTCTAATTCACAAACTAGTGCTTCTGCTGTCACTTGGCATTATATTGGGGGTAAGTAAGTAATCTTATGAAAATACTCGTAAATCAAATTAATTAATTTATTATGTCTTCCTGATCATATTCAACTATATATCCAAGTGCAGAGGGCAAGCCCAAAGTTGAGAGCCTTAAGACGAAGACGCCTTAAGAGTTAAGACTACAAGTCTGAGTACTGCTTGGAGAAATTGCAGTGCGTTTGTAAGTGTGTGATCGATCATTGAATAACATGCTCATAATGGACGATCTTTTCATTTCTTAAATTCAAAATAAGCTCGGGAAAAGGCTACCTAACTACATTTGGACCTTTTCTATAAACAAAATTAATGTTTATACTTTATGTCTAATTTTATCTCCATTCAAGTTATACCATACTAATCCTATATGCACGTGATCACTAATATACACGATTTTATATTATGTAACGAAAGAATTAATTGCATAAACAATGCGTACTGTAGCAAATAGAGGGTAAGGAAATCACACATATGAGAGTTTAAGCAGCTTTCAATTAATCGCTTAGACCATTCAATTACTTTAACTTAGGAGGGCTGGAGGCGGAGCCTTGAATTTGAGTTAGATTATTGAACGAAACTGTCAAAAGCTGCGCTAGGCAAAACTCTAAAGTAGTGCACCTTGGTTTAATTTAGCGGCCAACTAAATTCTACTTCGTATCTTTTATTTCCGATTTTCAGTCGGTATTTAACTTCGTTTCAAAGACGTATTGGGATGCGATTATGACTTTATACACGTTCCACTTATTTTAAAATGTTTTCTATTTTTAGCCGTTACTGTAATTAGCAGGTTCTATTCCGGATGAATTATTCAATCAGTCGAGTATCGCCATTCCATGAATCAGCGTGCATTAATAACAAGTGGATTATAATTTCTTCATCGAACTTTCCGAATAGGAACGAGGGTCAAAAGTAGACGTCTACACACACCAACACCCGATCTCTCTCCTCTTTTTTTAATACTTGTACGAATATTATGTTACTGTAAGTGTTAACAATAGGGGTGCAAAAGAGCCGAGCCGAGCTTTACCCTGTTCATGTTCATGTTCATGTTCATGTTCATGTTCATTTAACTTATGCGAGCTCGAGCCCGAGCCAGAGCTTTTAACCGAGCTCAAAAATTTGTTCAAGCTCGGTTCGTTTAAAAGATTTTAATTGTGTTCGCGAACTATTCGTGAACGACTCATTTATTAATCGAGCCGAGTTTATAAACGAGCTTTTTTCATGAACGAGTTTTCTTAAACGAGATTTAGAGTATAACCACTTGAAAATCTAACAAATTATAATCATATCTAATAATAAACATTAAAGTACACTTTATTTGATAAACAAACTAATAATTTAGAAAGAGTCAAAGAGCACTAATTTAACAATTAAAATTTTATTTCAAAATATTTTTATTCTATTATAGATTTCAAAAGTCAAAAATATGATTTTTATTTATATTTGAAAAACGTATATATATATATGTTAAAATATGATACATAACATAACTAGACGAACTTGTTCGATCACGAACATAAATGAACGAGTTGTTCATGAACTTAATGAACGAGCATACATATGTTCATGTTCAAGCTCGTTTATTAAGCGAGCTTCAAAAGTTGTTCAAGCTCGACTCGTTTAATAAATGAACGAACATGAACGAGCTTTAAACGAGCTAGAGCCTGAGTAGTTTATTGACCGGCTCGGCTCATTTGCACCCCTAGTTAACAACATATACTCTGTAAAAACGTATAATAGGCTTACCCATGAAGAATTTGCAATCGTGATATGTGAATAACCCATAAAAGATCGAGTTGCATTTTTTTCAGAAATTTGTATTTAATGAATTGGTAACTTCAAATTGTGATCAAATTCTGACAAATACGGCTCAAACTCCTGTTCTTCTCATTCATTAACCACGTATATATATATTACAACGTAATTAACCTAAGGAGGTTAAACAAGTAACTTAACATAAATAGGACTCTACAATATTAACATTAATAACACTATTATACTCCGTACACTCCGTATACTCCGTATGTCCTATATTATAACATCCCCCCCTCAAGGTGGAGCATGAAGATCTCGAATGCCCATCTTGTCAAGAAAAAACTCAAATTGCGCTTTCCCCAATGCTTTGGTGAATATATCTGCCAACTGTACCTTTGTCGAAACATACGACGGACAAATAATCCCTTCCTTAATCGCATCACGAATAAAATGACAGTCTGCCTCAATGTGTTTCGTCCTCTCATGGAACACCGGATTCTGTGCAATATGCAATGCAGACTGACTATCACAAAACATGCTCATACCTGGTTTGTGCGCCACCCCCAAGTCGCTCAGTAGTTGCTTTAACCATTTCAACTCACATGTCAAAGCTGCCATTGAACGATATTCTGCTTCTGCCGAGGAACGAGAAACAGTATGTTGTTTCTTGGTCTTCCAGGACACCGGAGACAACCCAAGGAGAACAAACCAACCAGTCAACGAACGACGAGTCAACGGACAACTCGCCCAATCAGAATCACACCAACCTTCTAGTTGCAACGAACTGTCAGAGCGGAGGAGTATCCCTTGACCCGGACACTTTTTCAAGTACCGAACAACACGTAGGGCTGCATCCCAGTGTTCCTTTTTCGGTGCCTGCATAAACTGTGACAAAATGTGAACAGAGTACGCCAAGTCAGGTCTTGTTACTGCTAAATAAATCAGACGGCCAACCAGACGTCTATACTTCTCTCCATCTTCCAACTCCTTTCCTTCTGCCAATGCCAGTTTATGATTCTGTTCCATCGGAAAGTCAACCGGCTTTGCTCCCAACAACCCAGTTTCTGTAATAATATCCAAGGCATACTTTCTCTGACAAACATAGAAACCAAGACTGCTGCGAGCTACCTCGAGGCCGAGAAAGTACTTCAAGGCTCCAAGATCTTTCATTTTAAAACATTCACTCAAATATGCTTTAAAACTCTCAAGTGCAAAAGTATTATTTCCTGCAACAATCATATCGTCTACATAAATGAGCACACTCAATTGCAACGAACCTTTGGAAAGAGTGAACAAAGAGTAATCAGAATACGATTGCTGGAACCCATAAGATAATAGGGCCGTAGACAATTTCTCAAACCAATATCGAGGAGCCTGTTTCAAACCGTACAACGACTTTCTCATTCTGCATACTTTATCAGAATTATTCTTTTGAAATCCAGGTGGAATCTTCATATAAATCTCCTCCTCTAAGTCACCATGTAAAAATGCATCATGGACATCCATCTGGTGAACCTCCCAATTCTTAACCGCGGCAGCGGCCAAGAAAGTGCGAACTGTTGACATTTTTGCCACAGGAGCAAATGTCTCATTGTAATCCAACCCCTCCTCCTGATGATTACCCAAACAAACTAACCTTGCCTTAAGGCGCAACAGCTTCCCATCTTCATCACGTTTTTCTGTGTACACCCATTTGCTCCCAAGTGCTTTCTTTCCTGCTGGCAAGGTCTCTAATGTCCAAGTGCCTTGTTCCTCAAGAGCATCAATTTCAGCAGACATTGCTTTTCGCCATCCCTCATGTTGCATAGCCTGTTTAAATGTTTTAGGTGCCTTTTCTTCCTGTAAAGCTGCAATAAAATTTCTGTGTTTTGGAGAAAAACGTTCATAATTAACAAAATATGTGATAGGATACAGAGTACCTGAGGAAGATGATGTCGTAGATGAGTCTGTAGAAGTGCTATATTTTTCCCGTATTGTATGTAGGAGATGCCCTCGCAGCTTCGTCGACTGAAATTTTTCCCTCTTCCCTCTTCCCAATTCCTGACTCGTATCCCCACGAGCTCCCTCATCACTCGTAACTGCTGGCTGGATTACCTCACTCCCTTGTTCACAACGCTGCTCACACGCAGCTGTGGCAAGGCCTGCATTCCCTTGCTCTCTATTCTTCTCGCACACAACAGCAGTACGCCCTGTATTCCCTTGCGCACCATGCTGCTGCTGCTGACCCTGCACATCAGACGCATTGCCTAGCGCCTCAGCACCCGACCCCTGCAGCGCCTCCTGCGCATTGCCCAGCGCCCCATTCGCATCGCCCAGCGCCCCGTTGTGCGCCTCTCCTGGCGCCTCACTGCTCGCATCACTCAGCGCCTCGCTCACAAAGGGCTGCTCCTCATTTCTTCGCTCCACACTCCCACGCTGCACAACCTCACATTGTGGCTGTTGGACACTCACACTCCCATGACTGCCCATCACTCCCACACACACAGACCCCATCCCATTCTCATCACATTCCTCCAAACTCCAATGAGCAATAGTACCCACGCCTTCACACATATCCTCGCTCTCACCCTTGTGATTGTGCACCAACAACGACGTACTTGATGTATCCGCGTACGGAAACACCCGTTCATGAAACTTGACATCACGAGAAACGAAAAATTCACGTGTTTCTAGATCATACAATTTCCACCCTTTCTGCCCGAATGGATAACCTAGAAACACACACTTCCTACTTCTCGACTCAAACTTGTCACCCTTACTTCGTTGATTATACGCATAACACAGACAACCAAAAACTCGAATAGGAACATATGAAGGCGGCTTTCCAAACAACATTTCATACGGAGTCTTTTTTTCAAGTAACGGGGTAGGTGTATGATTGATTAAATAACATGCAGCCATTACACATTCCCCCCAAAACTTTTTAGGCAAATTTCCTTGAAAAAGAAATGCTCTCGCTACATTGAGAATATGTTGATGTTTACGCTCAACCCTCCCATTTTGTTGAGGGGTACCAACACACGAAGACTCAAACAACATGCCATGCTTAAAAAAATATCCTTGCAAACAATTAAACTCCGTACCATTATCACTACGAACAACCTTAATAACTTTATCAAATTGACGTTTAATCATAGCAATAAAATTAAGAAACATCAACTCAACTTCTGTTTTATTGCTAAGTAAATAAATCCAAACACCTCTTGAAAAATCGTCAACAATTGTTAAAAAATACTTGGCTCCACAAGACGAGGGCGTCTTGTAGGGACCCCACAAATCAATATGAACTAATTCAAACATTCTACTGGCATGTTTTTCGCTAACAGGAAAACTCTCTCTACATTGCTTTGCACGTGGACACACGTCGCAAATATTATTACTCTTCCTAATAGTATGACTCACAGGAGGGATCAACTGCAGTACTTTTTCCGATGGATGACCCATACGTTGATGCCACAAATCCACTACACAATCCACAGCAAACACCCGCACTCTCGGAACCCCACGGAAAAAATATAGCCCTTCCTGTCTATCACCCACGCCAATCACCGTCCTCGTCAAGTGGTCCTGTAACACACATATTTTGTTAGTGAATTGAGCTGAACAATGTAATTCGTCACTTAATTGAGTTACAGAAATTAAATTGCAGTTTAATTTAGGAACAAATAAAACATTATTAAGCACCAATCCACCCTCCAAAGTTACCGAACCATATTGATTCGAATTGGCTGTCTGACCGTCTGGCAACACAACCGGACAATTTCCGGACGTTCTGATATTACTCAAACTCAACAAATTTCCAGTCACATGACTAGACACTCCGGAATCAATAATCCATCGCGAGTCTGTGTTACCTTGCAATTTAGGTTGAGGCTTATTCAAGATTTCGATAATCTGTTGCACTTGATTATCGGACACACCCGCAAGTCCATGTGAAGCTACTGACGCTGCTGCCTGTGAAGAATTGTTGCCCGTGCTGATTGCATTAGCACGAGTGACAGCAGCACCCGTTTCCCTGCCAAGTATACTACGACCTCCTCTGCCCCCTCGTGAACTAGTGTGCCTGCCGCCCCTTCCCGGTCCTCTACCACCACATTTCTTCTCATCCCACCAGTCAGGAAAGCCAATCAATTGATAACAAGTGTCCTCATTGTGTCCCTCACGATTACAGTGATTACAAAACTTATCATTCGGTCTTGGTTTTGATTCTACTTTGAATGCCATCACTGCCTCTTTCTCCTTTCCAGACTTGGTGCGCAGGCTTTCGGTATTAATAATAGATTGGTAGGCTTCATCTACCGAAGGCAGTGGTGTTTGGGCCAATAATTGAGCACGTCGATCTTCATACTGATTATCAAGCCCAATCAGAAAATAGTGTAAATGATCTTCGGCACGAATCTCACTTACTTGTAGGGCAATGTTACACTTACATCCTCCACACGAACACCTCGGAACCCGAGCATGCTGAACCACCTCCTTCCAAATTTTCGAAAGTCTGCCATAAAACTCAGTAATGGTTTCGGTCGCCGTCTGCTTACACGCACTCAAGTTCATCTTGAGTTGACACACCCGTGTACCACTCACCACACAAAACCTTGTCTTCAGGTGTGCCCATAACTCTACAGCAATATCAAAGTCTTCTAATGTAGACCTCAAACTCTCATCTACCGTGTTTGTAATCCAAGAGACTACGGTGGAATTAACGGCAATCCAATGCCTTCTCTTTGTCACATCAGTCGTTGGTTCCACAATTGAACCATCAATGAACCCATATTTCCATTTGGAAATCAAGGAACGTCGCATAGCCTTAGCCCATTCATCGTAGTTTGAAGCCCCACGTAATCTGACCGGCGTAATTAAAGCACCCGGACCATCTCCCGATCCAAGATAGTAGTCGAGATCGACTGTGGTGTCTACCTTGGGTGTTTCGTCGTCCGTACCCATGATTAAATCAATAGGCAAACTCACGTTCTCAAGCAACCACGATGATTGCGTTTCTCAAACTCCAAAATCTCTCAATTGCGGAAAAAAATTAGGGTTTTTAACCTAAGCTCATGATACCATGACAAATACGGCTCAAACTCCTGTTCTTCTCATTCATTAACCACGTATATATATATTACAACGTAATTAACCTAAGGAGGTTAAACAAGTAACTTAACATAAATAGGACTTTACAATATTAACATTAATAACACTATTATACTCCGTACACTCCGTATACTCCGTATGTCCTATATTATAACAAATTCGAAACATAAACTGCTAATTGCAAAACCTACATAGTCTTCTTATAAATAACATATCAAAGTGACTTAATTTCATGTTTGTATGAAATTCAAAACTCATCGTGGGAAGTTGTTGAGGCAATAGGCAAGCAAGGGGTGAAGAAACTTAAGCTTTGAAGCCATACTTGATCTGCAACTATTGAGGCATTTGATTCCTTGTTGACCAATGAGCTCTTTTACCATCCAACAATCTCAAACGTCCATGTAAACACAGCCATATATGCATGGTTGAGTAAATCACGTGACACTCACAATTATAAAACCATAAACTGAATATCAACAGTCAGGGGCGGACCCATAAATTATAAAATGGGGGTCCAAAATTAAATACAACTTCATTGCAAAAAAAAAAATTAAAAGTCAACTATAAAAGTCAAAATTAAAAGTCAACTAAAAATTTGAAAACTCAAAATAATAAATTCGTTCATAAGATACAATAAAACTAATGAAAATATTAAAAAAAAAAATTACATTTTCCCTCGACGATTTTGCATTCCTTGAAACCGCTTCATAATAGCATCATCACTAACTTGGATAAAAACGTCTCGTTCTATAAAAGTGACCAAACAATCATTCAATAATTGATCACCCATACTATTTCGTAGACGATTACAATCTTCATGGAAGAGAATGCTCTTTCCACGTCGGCCGTTGCTACGGGAAGAATCAACACTAACTTTATGAGCAAATAAACTTGTTGGTACACTTGATGCTTTTCGGTCTCAACTAGCTTCATAGAGAGTTCACCCAAATCTTTCAATCCACAAAATCCATTACTCCTCCGCATATCCGCAATAAAATTATCAAGTTGATCATCAAGACTTAGTAATTCAACAATTGAGAACTCATTGGGATAAAATTCAGCAAGTTTAAGCACTTTATTTTTATCAAAAGAGGAGAAATTATTAAGCGGACTCAAAGAACTCATACAATTAAGTAACTCCATGCTCACCTCATTGAATCGGTTGTTGATCTCTTGAAGTTGAAGATCGATAATTCCCAAAAACACTTCAATTCGAAAATGGTGGTAATTTGTAGTATCCAAACGACCACGTTTCTTTCTTCCCGGGGGAACAAAAACATCATCCATGTCAACAATTGGGATACCATTCTTGTCACAAAATGAAGTGGTTGTTTCAATGAGAGATTCCCACCCATTTTCCCTCATGTCTTGTAATCTTTCTTTAGTCAAACTCACAAGTGACATAGCATTAACAATATCTTGGTCTTTTTTTTGCAAAGCTTTGTTTAGCTCATTCACAATCCCAAAAATCTTTTTCATCAAATGGATCATGAAAATGAAATTAAATGACTCAATTGCAAAACTTACATGATCGGCTTTTCGAGCATCATCATCACTTCGAGCATCATTTCCAATCGAATCAACTACCACACGAATTACCGGATACAAAGCAATCACATTCAAAATCAATTTATAATGTGATCCCCAACGTGTATCACCCGGACGACCCAAACCAAGCTCTTGGTTCAATCCTTTCCCACTTTCAATTTCACCATCTTCTAAAGCTTTTACAACTGTTTCAGATTGTTTCTCTCTAAGCATATCCTTTCTCTTACAAGATACTCCAACAACATTTAACAAGTCTCCAAGTGTGTCAAAAAGCCAACCACAATCTTTACTTTTCTTTGAAACGGCAACAAGTGTTAATTGAAGTTGGTGAGCAAAGCAATGAACGTAATATGCAGATGGTGTTTCATTCATTATCAAAGTTTTAAGACCATTAATCTCACCTTTCATGTTACTAGCTCCATCATATCCTTGACCACGTACACTAGACAAACTCAAAGAATGCTCATTAAGCAAAGCTATGATGGCTTCTTTAAGAGACAAAGATGTAGTATCCGCAACATGGACAATACCAAGAAATCGCTCAATTACCTTTCCTTTTTTATCAACATAACGAACACACAAAGCCATTTGTTCTTTACAAGATACATCGCTAGACTCATCCACTAGTATTCCAAAATAATCCTTACCAAGATCTTCCACAATTGCCTTGGTTGTTTCTTTGGCACAACAATTGATAATCTCCTTTTGAATTTTAGGTGAAATCAATTTATTATTCTTAGGAGCATTTTTCAAAACAACATTTCCAACTTCATCATTCTTATCCGCATACCAAATATAAAGTTCTAAATAATTTCCTTTATTACTTGATTCTTCACATTCATCATGACCACGAAATGCCAAACCTTGGAGCAAAAGAAATCTCAAACAATGAAGTGAAGCCGTCAAACGAATTTCATATTCACTTTTAACTTGTTCACATTGTTGGTTTAAAGAAGCTTGAATTGAACTTTGTGGATTCTTCAAATTTTCAAACTTTTCAAAAGCTTGATTATGAGCACTTTTAACACCACCAATATGCATCCTTAACCTACATGGCTTATTCCAACCTTGAAAACCATTTATGACAAATGCATCTCCTCCCGCTACTTTAGTAGTTTCATTCTTAAACAAATAGCAATAAAAGCAATATGCGGCATCTTTTGAAACACTATACTCAAGCCAAGTATACTTCTTAAACCAAGAAGGATTAAAGCGACGCATTTTACCTTGTTATTACATTAAAGCAAGGCCTTCTCTATTCCCTCCATCACCAATAGTTATATAAATCGGTCCACATGGATCAGCTTTGTTGCTATAAACTCTTGTCTGAAATCAAACACATATACTATATATATGATCAATTTATTTACATCAAAACATGCAAGTTACTAGTATGTTGTTAATTTAGAATTTAAATTAAGTAGACAAATTAATTCAATGAAGCTAGCAAGAAGCCAGAAGGTCGAATTGACTTACAAAACGTTCACATGCATGAACATGACCGGAAAATATGACATCAACACTAGCTTTATACAATAAATCCTCCATAGCTTGTCTCATGTCCTCTCCTTCGCCTTTATGAGCTTCATTTGAGTTGTACCATGGTGCATGAAGCAACACTATGATCAACGGGGTCTTTTCCCTATCAATTATCGACAAGTCACTTTGTAGCCACGCGTACTGCTCTGAGTTAGCATCATACTCCGTGTATGACTCAAGCATTAATTATGATGTGAGCTCCCATAACATCAAAGGAGTAGTAGAGGTTTGAGGTAGATCCGCTCTCCTCGTAGGGCATATGCCACCTTGCGTTGTATGCCCTAAAAGTGCCAGCCACGAATTGAAGGGGATTTCAAGTTTAAATCTCTCTTTCATCTTGGGGTCACAGTTCTGTTTGGATTATGGCTCTAACCAAATCCAAATTGAAATTATTCGGTCACAGTTAATTTGAAAATGAGGATTTAAAACGAGCATTTTGGTAAAAATTAATAAGAGTTTTATTGGAACAAATATAATTATATAAAATGGGGAGATACTTATAAAAGTTTAGGTTTTAATCCGAAATTTAACTTAAATTGGATTGGACTTCGTTTATATTTGAATAACTTTCATCTCTACTTCACTCATTGCATGTGTTTGGGTGCCCAATTGCCTCCCAGTTGGACTTGCTGCCCAAAAGCCCACTTGGCTATACATAACATATCCACACCCAATAAAGGCTCCATGCCTTATTCAAGCGGCACCACGGCCCAATAGCAATAAATTCCCTACCTGCATTCATTACACAAACACTATATATATGCCGCCAAAGCGTATATATCAAAGTACGTCCAATTTATTACCTTAACACTTATAATTCCCTAGAGAACTCTCTCTAGATCCGAACAAGTGCTTACTTAGGCATCAGATGGACTTTCCTCGGAAAAACCCCCGAGGCTAGTAACTTTGTCATTGTGCAGGTATATTTGGACTCCACACAATCAATAAACAAAGTCTTTCACATCAACAAAAGGGCCTTCAATCCGAAGCCCATTGTTTCAACACCAGAACAATTTGGCACCGTCTGTGGGGAAGATACTACAGAGCCTTGAGAAATCAACCACTTTTCATCCAAGATGGAGAATCTCAACGACTACGATTCAGAAGACGAATCTAAAGTACGTCCCTACTCCCAGCCGAGTCGGACAACACACATGCACACAATAGCCTCCAGACCTCCGGTCCCTACGCGGGAGGAGCTAACCGCGGCCATAACCATAATGCAGAAATTCCTTTTCAATGAAAAGGAGCAGAAAGCGATAATTGACCGCCGTACGCACCGAAGAACGGGGAGACAACTAATTCTGGAGCCACAACCAAGCGGTGAGCCCTCTAGGTCTAACCAAACTCTTCCACCGTTGGCATGGACTCACCTGACGTACGCCACGGTGGACAGAAAGCACATGGAACATCCGGGAAAAGGCTTAGAATCAACTAGGATGGTTCAGGGAACCAACTCCCTAAACTTTCCCAAGTAACGGGACAACTGCAAGTCGCCCTACTCGGGTCTGAAGCAGTGTACAAAGAAGGCTAAGACCCTCGGTACACGAGATCAATCGACGATACCTATGGCTCCGCTGACCAACCAGAAACGAGCAGTCGAGCTGCTAGGAGAAGGAAGGGAAGGCGAGATCGAACTCCCATCCCCCGGCGTACTCCGGATGATACCCACGCAGGAACCTCAGGCAATAGAGGAATCAGAGCGAGGCTGTGAAAGAAGATAATGACACCAAAATCTTCTTCATTCATTGAAGAGCTGGTCATGGAAGAAATCCCGAAGGCCAGGCTGCAATCACATCTGACTTATGACGGAACGACGAATCCGAGGGACAACGTGACACTCTAAGAGCAACACATGTATATGACTCTTCAATCCGAAGCATGTTGGTGCAAATACTTTTCAACCACGCTGACTAGAGTGGCAGGAGAATGGTTCTGGTCGTTGTCGAATAGCTCGACCGTTAGCTTTGGAGATCTGAGCGAGAAGTTCAAAGTTCAATTCGTTAGCAATAACCGAAGAGAACGAACTACAAATGAACTCACAGCGGTGCAACAGGGGGCAAACGAAATTCTTCAGGACTTCATGGCTCGGTTCATGAAAGAATCAAAGAATATCGCCATCTGCAGCCCGATATTGGAATCTTCGCATTGAAGCACACCCTATTGGAAGGAAGGTTCTGTGACAAATTGTCAATGAAGAACTCTACCACAATCGGCGAGGTGCTAAACATGGAAGATGCATTCATCAAAATCGAAGAGTTCAACAAAGATGCGGCGAAGTTGAAAGGTCCCTCGGAGTCGAAGGAACCAAAAGAAAATCAGAGTAAGCCCGAGGGAAGCTCGAGGAAAGGGAAAGAGACTAAGGGCGCAAGAGCTACGAGCCCGGTGAAGGAGGGAAAGAGAGGTGATCTTCAGCCTAAGTATACCAATTACACCCCTCTTTCTCTCTCCCAAAAAGAAATCTACAGCCTCCACAAATATGATGAGAAATGACAAAAGCCACACAAGTTGCAATCCAAGCACATGAATAGAAACAAGTGGTGCGATTTCCACGATGACTTCAGCCATTACACCGAAGAGTGTAACCAGCTGAAGGATAACATCAAGGACCTCGTCCGCTGAGGATACCTCAAGCAATACCTGGCTGACCGAAGAGAAGGAGTGCTGGAAAAGGAAAACAAGCCTAGTGGCAAGCCTCAAGAGCAGCCCCAAAAGAGAATCCACAAAGCTACTGTAACACCCCGACAATTCTCTCTTTTCTAAAATAACTTTTTAACATAAAACGTAGAGAATTATCAAGGCATTATCGTCCGTGTGAAAACGTAACGGCTTATTCAGAATTTTGCAGCGGAAAACATATAACTAACCTTTGGGTTTATAAATAATCGATTACATATTAAATCCAAAAACCAACCAACGGAAATAAGGAAATATAAATAGTATGACAAGTTTCAAGTCCAAATTAACAAACCAAGTCACTTAGCAAACAAAACTAAATACAAGCTCTCTAATCCCGATCCCAATGATGCATCATCTTCAAACATGTAGATGGCAACGCTTATTGATCCCTAGAGACTGCTCATAAAAAATGGGTCATCACATGATCAATAAGGCATAGCCATGATCAACACACACAAACAAAGCATGACACTAATAAAAGCTGAGTACTACATACTAAAACAATAACAATCCTAACATGATACTATTAAACGAACAACCCTAACATGACACTAATAAAACATAAGTAAGGGCAGACAACACATGTTAATTTGACGACCACACTTGACTAGACTAGGCTAGACTGGACTGGACTTTATAACAATAATATTATTTAAATTGAAATAGTCAATGGACCGATTTTTCTAGCTAGAAGCTTCACTAAGGAAGACGAGGTACGTGCGCGACTCCGTAACCTCAGTGATCTGCGATATCGAGGAACGTTTGAATAAAAATAGGACACGGTGATCAATCCGGTCCGAGAAAAAGGCCATGGGCTACCACCATGAACCCCAACTCCTGTTTGTCCGTCACTTTAGACGTGCACAGTCTAAAGCTATTGCTACTCAGTTTCACTTTACATGATTTACAAATTGAAACTCTGTTATGACTCAACAATCACATAAGGCATACAATCCACATTTATTCACAACTGTTTTTATCTCGGAATTAAGTAAGTGATCACAAAGGTATGAAACAAGACTCATTCCAATTAAATTCAACATTTCCTTTAATACTGATCAACCCCTCTATATGGGTATATGTTTTCAACTTACTAAACAAGGTCCTCGGCCCTCATAAAGTAGTGAAAAGCTAAAAGGGAATAACAATCAATCGATCTGAATCAATATATATAAAGTAATCTAGTGTTACCAATCAAACATGTTTGCATCAATCATCTACTAACATGTTAAAATCCTCATAACGAAATATATATGTTCAGCATGTCCATCCAACAATATTAAACATGAAATTCCAACACAATCAAGTTCATCAACAAATTTCAACTTGGTTTCAACAAATAACACACGTTCCAAGCACACAGGTATGTACGTACCTTGTGTAAACAAACTGATACGTCACTTTAACTACTTTCAAAAGTCGCCTAAAGAGAATTCTCCGCCTAAAACAACCAACAAATAATCCCAATCAATTTCTAATCATTGGCAATCATAATAAAGCATTCCAAATGCATCCTTAACATATTTAGAACATTTCCCAACATCAAAACTTGAATATTTGATTTCCTAGCACAACAATTATCGAGTTAGTGATTGAAATTTGTTGAAAACTTTTTGCAAACACCGTACTTTAAATTTTCAGCAATATAAATTCATTTAAAAACTTCACCAACGCCAATCTACGTTCCTAGTACATTGAAACAATAAATTTAATAATCCATACTCGTCCTACCATGATTTACAATCATAAAAAAACCTTGAATTTCATACTTTAAATAATCAAAAATCAATATTTCAATGTAATTAGATAATCTGAAAATTAAACATATTATTCAAACATAATATAAAATTCTGAAATCATAAATTCATAAATTCAATTTAATTAAAATATAACTTAAATTAATAACATTTAAATTAGAAAATTTAATTCAATTGGTTAGAGTTCAAGAAATAACCAAGAAAGAGGGAGAGAGGAGGGCTGGCCGGCGGACAGGGCACGACGGCGGCAGGCGGTGGCTTGCGGCGAGGGAGGACGTGGTTGGCGCAACAATGGTGCTGTTCGAACAAGGGCCACGATTAAGAAGGAGAGAAAACAACCAACAGAAAAGAACGAAAAGAAAAGAAAAGGAAGGAGGGAAGGGAGACTACCGTGAGGCTGTGGTCGAGATTGTGCGGCGGCTGCGCTAGATTAGGCTGACGGCGAGGGAGACTCACGAAGTCCTGGTTGCTGCGCGAAATCAAACAAGGGAAGGGGATTACTGGTAAGGGAGGCCGAAACAAAAGAGGAGCACGAGAGAAAGAGAGGACGACGGAGAAGGAGAGGGTGAGAGGCCTTACCGGCGGCGACGGGTGATGGTGCTCCGACGGCTGAAGTAACGAACGTGAAGGAGGAGGAAGGTCTTGGGGTTTCACGTGATTGCAAGGGGAGAGGATGAGGGTTTTGCTTTTCTTATTTTTTTACGTGAGGTAGAGTAAGGGAAGGAAGGATTTGTTTGGGTTTATGGTTTGGGCTTTGCAAAATGGGCTAGAAATAGGATTTGGCTTTTATGATTCAAATCCAAAACTGAATAGGATCGTTTTCTAAATTCAATCGATTTTCGTAATTCAAATTCTTTTCAACTTAAAATTCTAAAATTATTTTTGATTTCGTAATTCATCAAAAATATTAAAAATGTAATAAATAAATATACGTTAATTATATATTTATTTCTAAAATTCGTAAATTCTTATTTAAATATATTAAATATACGTTAACATATATAAAAAAATGTATAAAATTACGGGGGATTACAGCTACAGGGTATAAAAAGCATGATATCTTAGTGATATTCGTGGGGCAGAGGCCAACCAACGCCAACAATAAACACATGAGGGCTCTCTCCCATTGAGTTAATTTCAGCACTGTCGAGGAGAAGGAACCCCATCCTCCAAACATGACCTTCACAGCTGATGATTGCCTCGGAGTCCAGTACAAACTTGAAGATCCATTGGTAATCTCCATGGACCTCAACAACCACAATGTTCACATAGTACTGGTCGACAGAGGAAGTGCAATCAACATCATCTTCAGAAACTGCTTTGAATAGCTAATCCTCGAGGATGCCGAGGAGTCAATGACGAAGGTCAACTATCCGCTGATCGGATTCAATGGCTCATCGGCAATCCCCCGCGGAAAAATCACCTTACCAGTCACCATCGGCAAAGGCCAAGCCGCAAGAAATGTCCTAGGGGAATTCCTAGTAATGGACTGCGATTCAGTGTACAATGTCATCATGGGACGAACCATGATCCACAAAATGCAGGCCATCCCATCAACACACCATCAAATGATGATGTACGTCTCGGACGCAGGCTTCGCCGAACGGGTAAGAGGAGTTCAGGAGGTCGCAAGGAGAACTTGCCATACCGCTATCCGGAAGCCAAGATTGGGAGATGGTTCCGAAGATGATGAAAAACAGGAGCCCTCATGTGAGGAACATGAGGCTAAGAGGAGAAAGGCTGAATCGGGCAGTCTGGTAAAACCCGCAGAGGTTGATGCTCGGCTCGAAAGTCCTTCTCTCGAGCCAGACCAAGAAATGGAGGACGTCTTCCTAGAGGATGACTCTGGCAGGAGCGTTCGAATAGGCAAAGGCCTAAGCTCGGGGATCCGAATCGATCTCATATAGCTACTGAGAGACCACAAAAACATCTTTGCATGGTTGGCAGCGAACATAGCAGGGATAGATCAGAAGATGATCTGTCACAAGCTGGATGTCAGCGTCGAAGCCCGACCGATTAAGAAAAAGAAGAGGAAGTACTCCTCAAGGAATAACAAAGCCATCGCCGAGGAGGTGAAAAAGTTACAAGAAGCAGGTTTTATTGAACCATGCATATATCCCAAGTGGCTAGCCAGTGTGGTGATGATCAAAAGAGCAAACGGCTCATGGCGCATGTGCGTGGATTTCACAGATCTGAACAGAGCCTGTCCCAAGGATTGCTATCCTCTCTCGGTGATAGACCAACTGGTAGACTCAACCAGCGGCCACGCACTGCTGAGCTTCTTGGATGCATTTTCGGAATACCATGAAGTATTCATGCACCCCGACGACAAAGCAAATACAACATTTAATACAAGCGCATGAGTGTTCAACTACAAAATGATGTCATTCGGTTTGAAAAATGTCGGAGCAACCTACCAAAGGCTAGTTTAAAATAAATTGAAGATTAAGTATTATAATTGACAAAAATAATCAGACGTTAAAAAATTGACCACACCCGATCTTGACCCGTGACCAGGAGTGAACCCGACCTGAATTTTAATCGACCAAATAATTATCTGATCTAAACTTGACTTGTACCCAAAATTACCTGCTATAAAACCATCTTAAATCCGACTCGATAAGACTCCATTGTACTCAACCCGAATATGACGCAACCCAAAATGAAAAAAAACTTCGACATGATAGACCGTAAATCAACCCGACCGGTTGATAAAATAACCAACATGACCCGAACAGATCATGAACATGAGATCTAAAATGACCAAATCGAACCCGACTCGAGTAACTGTTTTAATGGCTCTAGGAATATGGCAATAAGGCAATTAGGCAAACGTTTCACGTTTCTAGTACGGAGTACTCCGTAAGAGCGGACATAGAAGGTAAAGCACAATAAACCGAACAACATATATATACCGAGCCATGGACAATATTTACGTCTTTCAGAAACCCTAAAGCCCTAAACCACTCACTAGGTTTTAGCGGCACAAGTTTTCAACCGGTTCTCTTTCCTCCACCCACAAACCCCCAAATCAATGGCGTGCACCATTGATTTCCGGCGCCTCGACGAAGGATTTGGTGGAAAAACCGCCAAGCGTAAGCGCGAAGCTCAATCTCTCGCCTCTGAAACTGCTCAAAATGATTCATCGATGGAGGTTGACAACCAAATCGACAATCCACCAGCAAAAAGAGCTGCCGTTTCATCCTCAGACGATCCTAACACGCCAGTTTTTGGGAAGCCAACATACGACGGAGTAATCGCGGGTAGAGTTTCCGGCAGAAACTGGAAGCAGCCGAGGAAGCACCGGTCATCAGCGATGGGGGTGAGTCGGAAGCCGGCTTCGTTGGAGCAGAAGAAGAGGGACAAAGAGTTGAAGAAAGCGTTTAAAGAGAGGAAGGATGAGTTGAAGGAAGAGATTCGGCAGCATAAGATTGAGAAGAGGAAGAAGAAAGAGGAGAGAGAAAAGAAGAAGCAAGAGAACATTTTGAAATCTGGTACCAAACTTCAGAAGATTACAAACCCTAAAACTCTTCAGAAGATTGCTAAATCTAAGCACCGCAAGCAGCTCAAGGTTGTTTCTGATGATCTTCTCAGGAAGTAGATTAGCTTATCTGTCTAATTAAGAATTGATAGTCTTTTTTCGTGTAATTTTTTAAATTCATCGAATTTTGGGTTAAAATGTACGCTCGTCTCATAGAAGATCCTGGGTTGAAATGCAAATTTTGTTCTGAAAAATTCTGGTTTAAATTTGTTTTGAGTTCATTTATCTTAGAGTCGTGCTTAATTGTTCCAGTGAATGCTGTTGAATTGACTTTAGTCAGCCTCCTAGTTCATACCACAATCCTAATCAACACTGTTGATTAGGATTGTTGTATGAACTAGGAGGCTGAATTATAACTAATATGTCAGGAACAAATAATCTCAAGTTGTCGAGTTCATTTGTTCTAGATTATGGAATGAGCCAGGAGGCTGAATTGAAACTTAATGCCAAGTAATCAGAACAACCGATCTCTTTTCTCTATATCAAAACAAGCTGTATAAAATTGGTTTATATCAACAATGCTGTAGATTGTACCGGTAGCAGTGTTAGGATAAAGGAAGGCAAATTCTTTTGCAATAGAAAGAATTGGGTGATAACCAGTATCCCCTCTTTCTTCTGATGATATCCTATGGATTTGTATACTACTGGTGATGTGTTGGAATGTTATGCTTTAATCAGATAGTGGACTCCTTTTCTCACATGAGAAGCTCAAGGGAGGGACAAGTACCAAGTCTTGCAACTCCTTCTCAAAGTTCATGCTTACTTTGGATGTGGCTTAAGAGATATCTGCATTGGATAGCAGGATCTGATATGGGCTTGTTAATGACTTGGAGAAGCTTCCATATGTTTGTTCTGCTACGCAACTGTTGAAGTGTAGAAAAATTGTTGAAGTTAATGCTCGTCGACATTTTGGAGGAAGCAAATCTTGTCATAATACTGATTTTGAAACTGTTTATGATGGTTATACTAATTGCAAAGATGACGAACTTGGACATGGAGCTTTGTCCTGGCTATTCATGATGCAAACAATGTAATGGAAGATGTAGTCCATGGTGGTGGTTATTTAGTTCATTTTTCTGATGTGTCTGTCCTCTTCATATGACGGAAGCAAGAACCTGCATACTCCAGTAAATCCCTCTGGAGACACCAAGGAGATGGAAGCATACAATTTTAACCAGGTATGTGAGATTGTGAGAACAATCCCTCAGATCACACCTTTCTGTTTTTGCCGCAGTAGATTAAGATATTCATACAACTATTAGCCTGTTGCTGTTTCAAATGTTGTAGACTTTGTTTGATCAAAAAGCGTCATCCATTTTAATGAGTGTTCACAGTCTTCGCAAGTTATTGTTTTGAACCTGATTACCATAAAGAATTCTTATACAGTTTCACATACAAATATTCTGCAACAGGGTTGCAATTAAAGTGACATTTGGACATTTGCCTCAAAAAAATTGTTAGCTAAAATCTGGTTTTAATTCTTTCTAGATACCTTTAGATTTTAGTGTGATGAGTGTGCTTTATGTTCAGGCAGTTGATGGTCACACTCACATGGTTCATCCTTCATCCACTGAACTAAAGTGTCTTCTGGACCATTATGATAGCTATGATCTAGCTTCCTGCAAGGTATGACATTTCAACGAAGCATTTTTTTTTTCTGTTTTTTTTTGTTGACCACGCGAAAGGAAAAAGAGGCTCCCTATTTTATAGGCTTCTTCTGGCTAAGGGAAGTTAGGAATATTTTGATGCCTATGAGATTATATTTTATCAGTAGTGCCTTTGTATGATGGCAATGTGTGTGCTATTACTAGTGGATTATGGTGGCTCCAGAAGGAAGTCAGGCACGAGATGACTTGGTCAACATTTTACCTTTATGGATTCCCATCTCCAGCATCGAGGAGCCTTTGGATTTGATTTATAACTTGAGGGGATTTTTGGTTGGGGTATTCAAGAAAGGGAAAGGAAATGAACTTGGCAAGTTCCCTTTGTTGTTATTTGTTATGTCATTTTAATCATTCCCTTTACCCCCTCCTTACCCCCAAATGGCTCTACTCTGATTCACCCCACCCCCCATGGACTGGTGGTCATGGTGGATGTGTGGTGTGTTAATGACTTAGGGAAAGGAATGGAAATACCATGGGTAGGGGTGAAAGTTCGGTTTTCGGTTTGGATTATGGGCCATGGTATTTCCATTCCCTTTCCCTAAGTCATTAACACACCACACATCCACCATGACCACCAATACACCTCCACGCCATCACCATCCACAACCACATACCACCCTCATCAGATCGCCGGAGCCGCCATCCTTGTCGGAGTCGCCATTGCCACAGGTGTTGTCATCCTCGTCGGAGCCCACCACCACAAAACCCACCACCACCCATGAAAACCCAACCACCATCTTCTACGGAGTTGCCATCTTTGCCGGAGCCAACCACCACAAAAACCCACCTCAACCCTCGAAAAAACCAACCCAACACCCAAAATACCACCTCAAAAAACCATACCACCCATCAGAAATCAAACCCACCACGAAAAACCAGCCCCACCACCCGTGAACAACCCCAACCATCAAACTCACCCGAAAACCACCACGAAAAATCAACCCACCCACCCCAAAAAACCACCACACATACCTAAAAAACAAACCAACGACCTCGGAAACCACCCACGACACCTTTAAAACAACCCCAACCATCCTAAAAAGCACCCAACCCACCCCTAAAATAAACCTAACCACCACTCTAAAAGAGAGGAGAGGAGAGAGAAACAAATTACCTGGTGTTAGAGGGGAAGGGGAGGCGCCGAAGAAGGGGGGGGGGGGGGGGAAGGGAGGCACCGGAAGCGCCGCCGCGCCGGTGAAGGGGGATGGGGGAGGTGCAAAGTCGTGAGTGAAGGATTGTGGTGGGGGTTATTTTATGAAGTGTAAAACAAACAACCTTTAAAATAAAACACTTTCACTTTCCTTTCCCCTTCTTTCTTTTTCTTGATGGCATTCCCTTTCCCTTTGTTGTACCAAACCGTTTGAGGAGCCCTAATGGTTTGAGGAAGTGAACTTTGTGTATGTTCTGTTTTCCAAAGGTCTAGTTAGGCTTCAAATGGATGCTTATCTAAATTGGTTATCCTTAGAGAGAGGAAGGAGAAGGAGAAGGAAAACGAGAGAATGACCAAGGTTATTATGGTTGCTCGTTTCTATCAAAATTTGGAATCATTTATATCACATTGGTTATCCTATTCTTGTCTTTTCTTTGCGTCGATATCTCATGTTTGGTAAATGGGGCTTTCATTCAGAGAAACCAAGGTGATTTGCTAGTTTGCTTAAATAGTTTCATAATCATCTGTTTTCACTTTCCCTTGATTTTGTACCCTTTTGGATTTGCTTAAAATTTTCTGTTAGATTTTGCGTTCCAAACTCCAGAGGGATGCTTTCATGTTATGCTCAAGTTTCTCAAGATTTGATATTTGGTTTAGGGCACCTATGTTTTCCTTTTCTATTGATTTTCTGCACTGTCAAAATTCCTCAAACCTAGCGCATAGACAAATCTCCATGCTACAATAATCTCACTACTGCTATTTCCAGATATTAAGGACAATCAATTGTCAACTAGTTGCACATGCAGGAACACGAGGATAAAATCAAAGCTGAAGCTGTTTCTGCATATCCCCTACCTGTTCCAAACAACATTATGCACGCTTCTTATCAACTACTTTCTCCTTGGACGACCTTGCAGGTAAAAGTATGTCTGAGGTTCTGTCATCCTCACATAAGTTTTGATATACTCCGTAATACTCTATTTACAATTGCCGTCATAAGTTTGATATAGTTTTATTCTGCTTCCATGAATATTTAGGAAACCGAACCTGAGATGATGTCGGAAAAAATTTCTTCCAATGTATATTATAAACATAATTTCTATCCACAGAAAGTCAAAATTACTCGGGAGCAAGTCATGAGTAAAAGTCACAATCTGCGCAAAATTGAAGAACTACTGCTAGTGGTGACTTCAATTTCGGGGTTTGATAGAGGAAGTGCAGGCAGTGCATCAAACTCTAGGTGCCAGAAGCGTTCAGGTATACAATGGTGACAACCTGGAAATATGACTTTTAAAATGACAATCAAATCACTAATTTTAAGTCAACCTAGAGAACTCTTCAAGCTATAATTTTTATGTACATCATTATTAATCAATACAATCCTTAAAGTCAAACCTATAATAATATTCACCCTTTTGTGCTGTTAGATTCATCAATTTACATTACTATCTAAAACAACATAAAATAAACTTGGTTTTGGAGTATCAAAGAGGATTAAAAATGGCCAAGCTCTGCTTGTTGGTGATCATGCTGGGAATAACGTGGTTGTCAATTCCAATAACTGTACAATCACAATCAGGGATTTGCTGGGAGAATATCACCCAATGCATGACAAGTAATCTTAATAGCACAGAGCCACAGTTTGATCGATCAAGCGCGTCATTTAATCTTACCGAATTCCTTTGCTGTAATCTCATCCTACAAAGTGTCAGAAATGAGAAGGAATGTTTTTGTAACATTAACACCTTTATAAGTCAAGATCCCTCCTCTGCACCTAATGTTATTTTGGTTTTGGGTGCTTGTGGCGTTGCTGATTCTGTGGCTTCTGTCAACGCCTTATGTCAAGGTAATAATACCGTCCTCCTGTATAAGCTCTTATATGTAGAATGGTCTGTAATTCCTTGTGTCTGCATTGCATAGTTATAGAGGACTAATTTTCCTTACAAAGAGTTTCTACTTTTGTATCTTTCATTACCTTTATAGTTTGTCCATTTTGAATTATTGAATATATTTGGATTCTGTCGGTTCTCTTAATTAACAGCTTTCCCTAAGTCATGCACTAACTGTGTAATAGCTAGATCAATCCTTGCTTTGTAGATGTCATCTACATTATAAATGGTTAAAACTATATAAAACGGAATACTCAAATACAAATTAAAGAAGTACAGAGTATAATTTAGGGAATTTCTGCCTGCATTAAGTACTGGAACACGAAGTATTATAGCATTAATCTTACTTCTTTCTGATCCATCTTCTACATCCGTGTGCCAGACTTCCAAGCACCATCACCAACATCGGCCCTGCCTATGCCCAGAACATTGCAGTTTCCTCCGACAAGTGACGCTTCCTCCCTTACACCAACTACACCAGTAGGAGGTACTTTTAATTTCTTCTCTCATTTTTTTTAATTAACTCCCAATCACTTCACTGTGAAAATTGAAAAAGATAGGTGAAGTTGAGAAGATTGGTCAATTACTCTATAATATGTGTGAGTTGATGTATTGTGAATTACTCCGTATCTGTTTGTCCATTATTATTTAAAATTTGTTAGCAAGTTTTGAAAGTCTTCAAACACTAATTTTATCACAAAACTTGAAAAGTAATCCCATAGAAAATTGTCAAATTAAAAAAAGTAAAACCTCGGAACAATGAATACCTCATAACAAAGCCTTCATTTTGGTGTCAATGTCCCTAATATTTATAGAATACTTATAAGTTATAAGTGTAAATGGAAATTTTAAAATACTGTACATTTGAATTTTGATTGGTGGAAATTTGAAACGAAAGTAGATGTGTGGAGAGGTACAAGGAGAAGTACGTCTAGAAGACATTTCTGTTAAAGGAAAAGTTCTCTTAAACAATCTAAGTAAGAGAACAAATATTCCAGTCGGAATAGAGTTCTACATCAGGCACTGCCCAGGAATATTATGGCCTATATATGGAAGTTTATCAGCTACTTAGTTAGTTTCCTGATATACATTCTTGAATTGAACCGGAATTAAAGAAGATGCATTATTTGTTCATTCCCTAATCTTGACAATAATGGTGGGCGGCTGGGCGCGAGAGCTTTTCCTAGTTGTATTCAAGGAAATAGTTTTCGTTAATAATTAACGAACACGTTAAAACTACAAGATGACATACCCTCCACAGTCCACATCTAAAATTTAGAAAACCATTTAGGAGACAAAATACAGTGACATTAATAACCTTAACTAACTAGTTAAACCTATGTTTATCTTCTTTTAAGTTTGTTTGATTCTCAGTTGGACAAGGGGAAAGGGGGATTTGGCCTTTAGGCTTCAACAAACCTTTGGATTTCTCCACAATAGGACCCTCGACAAGGCCCGTTTCACAGTTACCATCATCTTGATGCTACGTATTACGGAGTATCTACTTAATAACTACTCTGTACCTTTTTTAGCTTTAAACTTTGGATACACAATCACAATAAATCTAGGGAGGTTGGGTACTGAATAAAACTCAAATATTTTTGTTTTCCTGTTTGTGAAAGGGGTTGTTTTGATTTTAAAAATCAAAGGTTCTTCTCAGTGGTCTACGTTCTTCACCCCGAACTTCAATAATGTTCCCTATGACTGTTTTGAGATGTCCATAATACAAAATACCCTTTTTCAGACCCTACTGCTATAATAAAGATAAACCAGGAACTATTCCAAATGTCTTTAGCCTTGGGGTAGTCTGTTAGCACATAGATTACACGAGGAACCCTGAGTTTCTCGGAGATCATGTTTATTTACGATTTTGTTAATGTGTTCCATAGTTGTTAATCTGTTATTTACATAACATGCTATGTCCCTATCTGCGTCCGTAATCTGTATCACAGCGACTTCACCTCCATCGCAGACTCGTCCCCCGGTTTCAGAACCACCCCCAAGCAAAGGTAAATTTGATGAAATGTATAAAAGTGTGACTTATTCGATGAAATTTGTTTCCCTCCATGCAATGAAGTTTTCTTTCGTGTACAGGGCTTCAAGTTATACTTCCTGCCATTGTTGCTCCATTAGCAGCGCTGACAGTGTTGGTTGTAATTGGATTATACATTTGTAAAAGAAAACGTAAGACAGAACCAAATGTTGCAAATAATACTCAAAATGGTAATATTCTGAACTTCAACTGTGATTGAATTGTGCGCCTGGTAAAGTAATGCGGACCTTCTTAAGTTCATTGTATACTTTTGGTGCAGTAAACGAAAATGTGTTAACAGGTGATGTAGCTCTTTTGACTCAGCCTCCTGTTCAGGTTCAAGTAACAAATCTTGCAGATAATCCAGAAAAAGGTTCTATCCCAAACTCTTTAGCACATTGTAGTGTATTGGTTTAGTTTTTTTTTCTGAAACAATACTGGTCATCATCTTAAGGAACCGTCTACTTCCACTCTGCCTACTTTAGCTTCAGCTGCAAAACCAAGAGATAATTTTATGCAAGCTGACTCTATGCAATATGAAGTAGCAACTCTCCAGGCTGCCACTAACAACTTCTCCAATGATCATGTAATAGGCCGAGGTGGATTTGGTGTTGTTTATAAGGTAAGACAATCATATACCTGCTAATCCGATGCCCACCCCGCCTCATAAGTACTTACAAGTAAAACTAAAAACGAGCTGAAGCTTGGTTCACTAATCAAAAAACGCCTAGATGCCCCTTGAGCCTTTTTATACATTGAGCTCAACTCATTTGCATATGCTTAGAGGAATTTGACATTGTCTATGGAATATATTTGGTGTTCGTAGAAATAATTGGAAACTGCTTATTATTTTTGGCTCAGGGAACCTTACCAGATGGGCGAGAAATAGCGGTGAAAAGGCTATCAGGAACCTCTAATCAAGGTGACAAAGAGTTTAAGAATGAGGTTTTATTGTTAGCAAAACTTCAACATAGGAATCTGGTGAGGCTGGTGGGATTTTGCTTAGCAGATAAGGAGAAGTTACTCCTGTATGAATTCGTGCCTAACAAGAGCCTAGACTACTTCTTATTTGGTAAGTGATATAGCGTTATGTTTTGAGTGTCCAGATAAGTATCTTTTTAGCTGATGGGGTTTCAATAAAACAAACATATGACACAGGTTCTCAGAAACGAGAACAATTGAATTGGTCACGCCGTTACAACATAATAAAAGGCATTGCTCGAGGAATGCTTTATCTTCATGAAGACTCTCCTGTTAAAATTCTTCATCGGGATCTTAAAGCTGCTAATGTGTTGCTCGACATAGAGATGAACCCAAAAATTGCAGATTTTGGCATGGCGAGAATCTGTGCATTTGAACAAACTCATATTGATACAAGCAGAGTTGTTGGAACTTAGTATGTGCAAATAATATCAAAATTTTATAACAGAATGGTGATTTAATTGACTATGACATTTATTTTCTTTCTTTTATCATGATTAACAGCGGTTACATTGCTCCAGAGTATTTACTTCATGGACAGTTCTCAATAAATCAGATGTATACAGCTTTGGCGTGCTAGTCTTGGAGATAGTATCTGGAAGAAAGGTTGGCGATTCCATTTATCAATCCGGAGGCAGCTTAAAGCTTTTAAGCTATGTAAGTTATACAAACTACTGCTCTCTAATCTCTATTATTTAGTGCAGTTCATGAAACTGATTAATGCCATATTATCAGGCCTGGAATTGTTGGTTAGACGGTGAACCTTTAAAACTTGTTGATTCAATTTTGAGAAATTCATATTCAAACAACGAGGTGACAAAAAGCATACATCTGGGTTTGTTATGTGTGCAAGAGGATATTAATAAGAGGCCAACGATGGCGACTATAGTCCACATGCTCAACTCTTACTCTGCTGCTGCTGCTGGAACTCTTTCAATGCCTCAACCTCCTGCATTCCTGTACAGTAGCAGCTCCGACCAATCAACAACAAGAAGCAACACGAATTCAACTCCATGGCCGCAGAGCTAACCACATTGATCAGCAATTTGAGTGTTATTAGCGTAGGAGTGCAGTGTGCCAGTGAAGATAGAGTGTACGCATGAAACAGCAAGAAGGTTGCGCCCTAAAAAATGTGTTTGAGATGTTCTCCAAAAATGTGTTTGAGATGTTTTCAAACGTTAATGAACATGCAGATTCATGATACACGTCAAAATTTTCTAAGCCGACATGGACATGCAAAGGTGATCATGAATTCTTGCACAAACCAGGTAGCTAGCGCGGTCGTGTTTTCCTGCATAAGCGTGTCCCTTTGCACGGATCAACATGCCATATATAGTTATATATTACTAGTCTTATATGCACGTTACGCGTGCTAGATTTTATAAAAACTAAAAATTACGTTAGTGTAACTAATCACAGTAAATAATATAATATGCAAAAAAAATTGTTCAAAAAGTAATCTCCAGTATTTCACTTTTTATTTATTTTTATTGTATTTTAAATTAGTATTAATATGAGTTAGTTGGGGTATTTCAGTCTATTTGCTTGGGGACACCAAAAATGATGTAACCGAAATGTCCCTCCCCTTTTGGCTTATATAATAGAGATACGTTCGAGCTTCTACACAAAAAACAACACATACTTACATTTTACCAAAATTTACTTCTCATGTTTAAATAAACGACCACTATACGGAAAATCAAACCAAAAAGTACTTCATCCGTTTTTTTTTACATGACATAATTGAATTTTTGACACTATTCATACAAGTTGCTTTGACTTTCTTTTGTGATTTATACTTAAGAAAAAAGATAGTCGTGTGGGATTTTATTAGATTCGTCTCAATAAATATTTTTTAAATATAAATGTTTATAATTTTTTGTTATCTATAATTGAATATATTAATGTTTGAATTTGTGCACTGGCACACATACCTAAATATGTGTCATTTAAAGAAGAACAGAGAAAGTATGATTTAAGGTTTTTTTTATGGAGTAGCATTTCTTAAATTTTTAGTTCGGGTTTGGCTTTATACCTGTCATTTATTCATTAAAGCCTTCACCTTTATTTTTTCTTCTATTGGGCTCATTTGGGCCTAGGCAAAATAAAACACAATCCATAAACATAAAATTACCTAGGGCTGTCAAAGTTTGACCCGATCCGAGAAACCGACCGAAACCGACCGACATCCGAACCGAATATATCCGAGAAGTAGAGGCTCTTGAAACCGAACCGAACCGATCCGACATTGATCCGAAATTCGATTTGACCCGTAAATCAAAGACCCGAACCCGATCCGCTAACAACCCGAGGAGACCCGTGACCCGATTAGTATCCAACTAGTTTTAACCGAACCGAACCCGCATCCGATCCGATAGCAATCCAAAATCCGATTTTACCCGATAACTACTGTAATCGACCCGACCCGAAAAAACCCGATATCAGATTTAACCTGCATTGGTGTTGACCCGGTCCGAATGAACCCGTAAGCGACTTTCAACCGAATTTCGGACCGAGGGAGTAGAATTCTAAAAAATTAGTATTTGTCATTTAATATTAGAATTATAAAGTGATCTGAATTTGATATTGAACTCGAGAGCTACTCGATCCATACAACATAAGAATACAAGCCAACCTAATCTTAGCCCGAACCACAAGCCGCAAACTCAATCCGTAATTGACCCGGATCCGAGGTGCGACCAGTCCGAACTTGACCCGAATCCGAGACTCACGATCAAACTTGACCCTAACCCGAGACTATATTCGATCTAGACATGACCCATACCCGCAGTAAATCAGTTAAAATAGTAAATGAATCCGACATACACCCGAATTTGAGACTTATCTTATCCGGACATCATCCGGACCCGCAGTTAGCCGGTAAAAATAGCAACTGTATCCGACATACACCCGAACCGAACTAGACCCGAACCAAATTAAACCGATACAAAACCGTTTTAAACCCGAACCACTTCAAACCGAACCCGAGATTTAACCGAACCGAAATTACCCGAACCGAAACCGACTCGAAACCGAAGCATCATATTAACCGACTTCTTCCGAAACCGAAGTTATCCGAACCGATCCGAATTGACCCAGGTAGAAACATTAACCCGACATTATCCGATTTCGACAAGACCCGAACCGTTAATAACCGATCCGAAACCGATCCGATGACCCGATTTGACACCCCATTACCCAACACTTGGTTTAAATTTCTTGTTCTTGCTATCCTCACTAAATTTTTTTTCCAACCACCAATCATTTTTTTTCTCGCTTCTTTTGTTGACAAAAAGTTTGGGTGAATGTTGTTAGCTAATTTTAGGTTTTGTGATGTGATTTACTGATTTAGAACAATTTATTTTTAGGATATTAGGTGGTCTTGGCTTCGGGTATTTGCAGTGTCACTGAGGAGATTCGAGAGTTTATTTCATGCTAAATAAAATTATGAAAGTTTGGTATGGGGAACTGCAACAGTCATAAAACGGCTGCGAACCGCATTCGCCAAGTACCAAGGCCCAAGGCCCAAGGCCCAAGGCCCAAGTACCAAGGCCCACGGCCCTCGCCCGAGCCCGGCCCGGCGCGCGCGTGTGTGTGTTGTGACCACCCATGCCACTCTCAAGCACTCTTAAACAAATGATTAAAGGGTAGTGCAATATATAAAGAAGGTAGTATGTGGGTTTTTTATCAATGTGGGACAATTGGTTTTTCATTCTTTTGAAGCATTCCTTTTTGGAGGAACAAACTCCAACATTCCCCCACATGATTCAAAAGAAGGACGGCTTTGGTAATGAAAGATGTTCTGGGCAAGGGATACTTAGTTTTGCAAGTATCAATGTCTTGTGGACTTGAATTGATACCTAGTGCATACTAGTATGTCATACAGCCATATAAGGTAGTAACACAACAGCGCACCAAACTTTTCTCAAAACAAGTAGTGTTCTCGCGAACTTTAATAGTCAGTGCCCCACAAGTTCCTGGTATTTCATGAACGCTCTAGAGGTCCTAAGCCAAGGGACCTCATAGGGGGTTGGGCGTAGCCCCCACATTCACATAGGTAAGTTCATCAGGTTTATACTGTCATAAACCACCTCAATAGGCTATGAACTTATTAAGAGCTTTGGCTCATCCTTACTCATTTGACAGTAAGACAAAATACTACATCACTTTATTAATAGGAATGGCAGTAGTATACAAAACGCGAGTTCTTTTGTGACTTGGTTTGACCCATTGAACTTAGATTTCTCCAAGATGGGTATCCATCACAATTCACTCCTCAATAGGCTTTAAACCCATTCCTTGTGCTGACTCATGCACCATTTTCTTACAAAGGCCTTTGGTGAGAGGATCTGCAATATTCCTCTCCGACTTTACATACTCAAGTGATATCACATTATTTCTGATCATATCTCTAACAATTGCATGCCTCACGCGAATGTGCCTCCTTTTTCAATTATAGGATTGATTGTTCGCTACCCCAATTGCAGCTTGTGAGTCACAATGCATGGACACTGATGGAGTTGGCTTCCCCCACAATGGTATGTCAGCTAGCAGGCTCCTTAGCCACTCGGCTTCTTGACCTGCCAATTCTAAAGCAATAAACTCAGATTCCATTGTAGATTTAGCAATACAAGTTTGTTTAGATGATTTCCATGAAATAGCACCACTAGCAAGAGTGAAAACATAGCCACTAGTAGAATGAATCTCATCATTATCTGACACCCAATTAGCATCGCAATATCCTTCTAAAACACATGGTGTCTTATGATAGTGCAAACCCCAATTGATAGTGCCTTTCAAGTACCTCAATAGTCTTATTAAAGCATTCCAATGATCACGATTAGGACTATGAGTATACCTACTCAATCTACTAACAGCATATGCAATATCTGGTCTAGTATAATTCATTAAAAACATCACACTTCCAATGATCTTGGCATATTGTTCATGAGACACACTATCACCTTTATTTTTCTTCAAAGTAATATTAGAATCATATAGGGTTTTCGCAGGTGTACAATCAAATTGATTAAATTTCTTTAAAATTTTCTCAACATAATGAGATTGGTTTAAAGACAGCCCATATGAAGTTCTAATAATTTTTATGCCAAGAATAACATCCGCCTCTCCCAAATCCTTCATTTCAAAACAAGAATTTAAGAAGGCCTTAGTTGCATTAACAACATCTATATTGGTTCCAAAAATTAACATATCATCCACATATAGACATATGATCACACAACCAAACTTGTCAAGTTTAGAATACACACAAGCATCAGAATCATTAACACAAAAACCATCAGAAATAATAGTTTGATGAAACTTGTCATACCATTGCTTAGGTGCTTGTTTTAGACCGTATAACGATCTAATGAGTTTACATACCTTGTTTTCCTGTCCAGGAGCAATACATCCCTCTGGTTGCTTCATGTAAATATCCTCTTTCAAATCACCATTCAAAAAAGCAGTTTTCACATCCATTTGATGCACAATAAGATCATGAATAGATGCAAGTGCAATTAAAGCTCTAATGGTAGCAACCTTTCTCACAGGAGAATAGGTATCAAAGAAATCTAGACCTTTCTTTTGATGATGACCACCAACTACTAATCTAGCTTTAAACTTGATCAAATTCCATTAGTATCCTCTTTCTTTGTAAAAATCCACTTACTTCCTAAAGCTTTACAACCCCTAGGAAGTTCAGTCAAAACCCAAGTATTGTTACTCATGATAGACTCTATCTCACTATTTATGGCCTCTAACCAAAAACTAGAGTCAACAGACCTCATAACCTCCCCATAGGTCCTAGGATTTTCTTCTAAAATAAATGCATCTATCTCATGCTCATTCAGAAACTCATTTTCAATAAGAAATGCAGTTATGAAATCAGGACCAAAACTAGACTCAGTTCTAGCTCTCTTACTCCTTCTAGGTTCTACATTAGATGATGCAATGTCATGATGCACAACAGAAGAAGATGGAGATGGAACAGGTAAACTTGCTTGCACATTCAATTTCATAGGAAAAATATGCTCAAAAAATTCAACATCCCTTGTCTCACGAATTGGACCAAAACCAGATGCATCCTTAAGAATGAGTCTATATGCAGCACTGTTAGAAGCATAACCAATAAAAATCCCATCAACAGTCTTAGGCCCAATCTTACTCCTTTGGAAATCAGGAAGTCCTATTTTTCCTAGACACCCCCACACTTTAAGGTAACTCAGGTTTGGTTTAAAACCTCTCCATAGCTCAAAAGTGGTTTTATCTAGTTTTTTATGGGGAACACGATTAAGCACATAGCAAGCAGAAAGAATGGCCTCACCCCACATGTTAGTAGGCATACCCGAACTAATAAGCATAGCATTCATCATATCCTTAAGGGTTCTATTTTTCCGCTCAGCTATTCCATTTTGTTCGGGGGTATAAGGAGCTGTAGTCTCATGAATAATACCATTAGTTTCACAAAATTTCTTAAGGGGATTGCTATCATACTCTCCACCTCTATCTGATCTCAGCCTTTTAATCTTAAGGTTTAATTGGTTTTCAACTTCAGCCTTATAGATAAGAAACTTTTCTTCAGCCTCATCTTTAGTACTCAACAAATAAACCTTAGTAAATCGGGAAAAATCATCAACAAAAGTAATATAGTAATGCTTACCTCCTCTACTCATTGAATTCTTAAAGTCACCTAAGTCACTATGAACTAACTCAAGTAAAGAAGAAGTACGAGATACACTTTTGTTAAACGCTTTCTTAGGGTGTTTAGCCTCCACACATACTTCACACTTATCGAAAGAAGTATTGCTAAAGTCAGGAATTAAACTAAGTTGTTTAAGTCGTTTAACAGATGCAACATTCACATGACCTAGTCTAGAATGCCATAAAGAAACAGACTCAGCAATATAAACAGAAGCAGTAGGAGTTTTATTATCAGAAACAACATCAAGCACAAACAAACCCCCATTACAAAATCCCTTTCCCACAAAATCCCCATTTCTGGTGAGTACAAGTTTATCAGATTCAAAAGTTAATTTGATGCCAGCTTTGTTCAATAATGCACCAGAAATGAGGTTTCTGCGAATATCAGGTACATGTAAGACATTTTGCAAAGCAATGGTTTTTCCGGAAGTTAATTTCAGAAAAACCTTTCCTTTGCCAAGAACACTCACAGTGCTTGAGTTGCCCATGAAGACACATTCTCCTTCAGAAACTTTTTGTACTCCTTGAACATCTCCTTGCTAGAACAAATATGACGAGTTGCACCGGTATCAAGCACCCATTCTGTTACGTTGCTCACCAAGTTTACTTCCGACACCACAGCAGCAATGATTTCATCCTCAACAAGATTGGCTTGAGCTTTATTCTCCTTTGCTTTGTTGTTCGGTCCATGCCCTTGTCTGCAATCTTTTGCAATATGCCCGAACTTCCCACAAGTGAAGCAGTTTCCCTTGAATTGCCTATTTCCCTTGAAGTTGTTGTTGGCTTGTCTGGTCCCATGAAGTTGATTAGAACCTTTTCCCTTCGAACCTTTATTATAACCTGCATTTTTAGATTCAACAAGGTTAGCAGTAGAAGAGGAATGATCCTGAGATTTCCCTTTGGTTTGGATGCGATTCTGCTCTTCTATCTTGATCCCAGAAACCAACTCTTGGAGGGTGAAATCCTTCTGTTTATGCTTCATGGAGTGAACATAATTCTGCCAAGAAGGAGGTAGTTTTTCAAGAAGACAATTGGCTTGAAACTGATCACAAAACTTCATTCCTTCAGCAATAATATCAGCACATAGATTCTCATACTCATGTACTTGATCTAAAACAGGCTTATCATCAGTCATACGAAAATTTAACCACCGAGAACAAGCATACTTCTTAGTCCCAAAATCATCAGTACCATACTTAGATTTCAAAGCATCCCAAATATCCTTTGCATTCTTTGACTTACTATGAATCATGTAAAGGGAAGTAGTCATATAATGCAACAACATATTCGCCAAGTACTTGGTACCAAGTACCAAGTACCAAGTACCAAGGCCCAAGGCCCACCGCCCGAGCCCGGCCAGGCGCGCGCGCGCGCGTGTGTGTTGTGACCACCCATGCCACTCTCAAGCACTCTTAAACAAATGATTAAAGGGTAGTGCAATATATAAAGAAGGTAGTATGTGGGTTTTTTTATCAATGTGGGACAATTGGTTTTTCATTCTTTTAAAGCATTCCTTTTTGGAGGAACAAACTCCAACACCTTCTAACAAAGACAAGTGCCAAAATTTGTTAAGTCTAAATACTATATATGCAGTATGAACTAAAATACACTAGTATGGTACTTAAACTTTCTCCTTGTTCTCTGTTGTCAACATGAATGGTAAAGATATTTTTTAAACTGCATACTAGTATCTAGTGTTGTGATTTAAGACGATAAAAGAATAATGTTGCAACAATAATATAATTGGAGTAGACTGATTGTGTTGTGATGAATGAAGTAAACGATTTAGAACAATTGTCGCACCGTAGTCGAACCACTGCTCTAAAAGACAAATCAGTGCTACCTCACCACCTCGGTGAAGTAGAACGCTTATGGTTGTCCTCCAGGGTTAACACGACATCAAGACTTGTGTGCACTCACAAGACTCGATTGCAAACTAGAATACTTGCCCAAAAACGGAAGAGATTTTGGAGAGGATGAATTGAGTTATTTTAGATGTCTAATGTGATTGATCAAGCCTTGATATATAATCAAGTTGATGGGAAAAACAATAGTCAAAAGAGGGGAGTTGCAAAGAGAGATTAATGCTTAATCAACTCTTAACGGTACAATAATTAATATCATAACGGTCATAAGATTCCTCGTAACAATGACAATCAAAACGGTTGGTTAAAAACAAAGAATATGTAGGCCCACACAACCCACCCCACGCCCACGCGAGCCCGATCCGGCCCCAACGCACGCATGTGTGCTCCCACCAAGACTTATCTTCGACTTTCTTAAACAAGTAATATTACTAACCTCCACTATATAAAGTAAGAAAATACTTCGTATTCTTTCCATGTGGGATAAAAAGACTGCTTAATTTCTTTTTTCACTTTCGTTTGTGGGCTTCTTTGAATATATAGAGCTTCCAACATCTAGGACTATTGTTATTCATACTTTGTAATTTGTATAGAGTGTTACAAAATATCGCGTATACGTTGCATGCATAAAGATTAGCTACGAGTATAAGTTCTTGTACATTGTTCCAACGACACTAGATCTCCCTTAAGTTTATCTCTAGTACGAGGAACGAAGAAGCTTTCTTCTTCCCTCTCTCCGTGTCTTAATGTTCAACTCACTTTCTATTTTAGGGTATATTTATAAAGTTGTACATTTCTATTTTATTTCTTTTTTGACAAACATATTTTACCATCTTATCTCATACTTCGTACAGAGTACATTTTATCGTAGTATTACATTATTTCACTCACTCTCTCTAACTTTATCCATATTTTTCTTATACCTATTCACTTTTTCTCAAACTTTTTTAAAAACAAAAGTTTACAGAAAAATAAGTAGAACATTACCCAAACGTAATTCTCGCAAAAAATAACATTGCAACAACAAAACATTTTGATTTTCACATGTAATGATGACGACACCATACTAATGCGTACTATCACTTGTTATTAAAATTCGACATTAATTGATAATAAAAAATTAAGCCAAATGAGCACGAATAGAATCTTCTCCAGTTGGATTGTAGTCTAGATTCTTTGACTGAATTTGTAACTTTCGGTCTTTCACTAGGCATGTTACCATGCATGACAAAGATTAGTACTGACATTAAGGACTTAATTAAATGATTACTGTATAAGTGTAAATCACTACATTTTGCCTTAATTGCTTTTCTTTTAATCACTGGATTTCTTAGTTAAACTAGTATCAATTTGGTCTTAAAAAAGAATCTACTTATTAAAAATGGAATCTTTATTCAAAGATACCTAGCTAGTTTCGAAGTAGCAGGCAATTAGGTACATCTCTTCTGTACCTTCGATCTCCATTATATTTATTTATTGTTTTTGGAAGAATTTTGAGTTATTGATCCACATTAGTAAGAATAATCAGCTTTATGATTTCTTTAGTTTATCCTGCCGTTTTTTTTTTATTAAAAATATCAGTTTTTATAAGTTAAGATAAGTTCAAGTTTCACCGTGAAGAGAACGCAATCTGAAATAATTCAACAGTTTGTATTTCGAAGATCACAAAGTTAATTGGTACTAAATATGTCAAGCACGAACGTGAAGGACATTATTTGTATTAACGAAGTATAAGTATAAATTAAGTAAATAATTACCGTGAAAACTGATCTTGACATACAAACTTTTACATAAGGCGGTCTTACACAAAACACCGCATTGGTGTCATATAAGTTAAGCAATGTAATTAATTAGTTAAGCACTGGAGTTAATTAGTTAAGCACGAGAACCAATTAGTTAAACAATAGAACTAATTAGTTACACACCAAAACTAATTAGTTAAGCAATGAAATCAATTAGTTAAGCAATGAAAGTGGTCTTTCCGGTAAGACGGTCTTACACAAAAGTTACCGATCTTGACAAATCTTGGGTTAATCTTGGCATATATACTTCCATGTGAATACAACACAGAAAACCGTGATTTTAAGTGAATACACAATCAAATTTTGGAAATGACAAGTCATTTACCTGTTAATTTCTATGTGTGGAGTATCAACTGAGTTTTTGCGTATAATCTTGTTGATATGCCTATAACTAATAAAAAAAATGAAAGAGATGTGTAATATCATGATACGTATTTCCAAAAAAGGTAAAAACCCGCGCCCCAGGTGTCCCCACTGCCTGGTCACTCGAGCATCGCGATCGTGAAGAAGGTAAGTCGTATCATATACCTCAATTGATCAGTGTATACAGAGTTGTGGTTTTTCATTCGAATCATGAACATTTAACACATTTTCAAACTCCATCATTTATTCTTTGTCAACTAAGTTATGCGTTGAATGGGATATGCTAGGAAGTTGAATGGGATTAGCTCATTAACGAACACCTTTGTTGTCAATTGTGTCTCATCTATACTATATATTAAAAGGCGTTTAAAAGAAAGTTTATGTGACACGTGGCGCTCTTCTTATGGGTGGTGTTTGCTCCATGTAATCTTCATATACATTAAAAAAATTATCAAACATAGTTTGCATAAGATTTGAACCCTTGACCCTAAGATTAAACAATAAAGCCTTTACCATTAACCTATCACATGTGTTCATGTTATCATTGCAAAAAAAAAAAAAGTAAATGTGAATGTCATTAATGTAGTAACCCGGGGCATCGCCCGGGCCCAAAAACTAGTTTGTTCTTAAATCAAGCATGAACATGCATGGCTACTTTTATTTGTTAAAAGTTCTCCAAGTACATACAATTGTCAAGTTATTGATGGTTCACAAATTTCATGGTTAATTTTCTAACGAAGACCAAACACAAGATGCCATGAATATATGAATGACTTTCCAGTCTTCTTGGGTAATAATTAATTAATCACTAAAACACCAGAGAATTTGATGCAAAGAAAGCTATCAAGGTGTCATTGGTACTTGAACCCTAAAAGTTTTACTCCCTCCGAATCTGAGTAAACTGTACTGAAGGTCCCTAAACTTTGCCAAAAGGAGCAGTTAGGTCCCTCAAGTTTCAAAAGGAGCATTTAGGTCCCTCAAAATGGATGGAAAACGCTACTTTTTGTTTTCCGTCACTAACGGCCGTTAAAATTCAATTAAATTAAAAGGAAACTAAATAAAAGGCACTAAGCGACAAAAAAACAGTTACATTTACCATTTACCAATAATTAAACGGTTTTTTCATGAAATACCCTCGAGGTTTCATATAATGCACCAAATACACCTGCGTGTTTCAAAATACATAATATACCCCTATTTAAACTTATTTGCACCAAATGCCCCTGAACTTAACGGAAGTCTAACGCCGTTAGTAATTAACCTCTAATTAATCTAATTAACCCCTTAATTAACCTAATTAAACCTAATTAACTCTAAACTATCCTAAACTAATCCTAATAACTACCTAACTACAACAAACACCAATCCACCATTGTCGTCCTAATACCATAACCACCGTACCTGCAAACACCTTCGCTGGCCCTTGCGTCACGTCGGCATACTCCGGCTCCCTCGCTTGACATGTCAGAGCCGCCGACGCACCTCACTGTCCCCTATTCTTGCTCCCTATTCATGAACCCATGCCTCCACAACCCAACCCAATTCTGTTAACTCTCCACGAAGTATCTCATTTTTCATCTCTCCACCTTTACCCCATCACCATTAACACTAAATTACGTGTGGGCTTCGTCGAAGTCGAACGCAGTTGCTGCTAGTAGTGGAGGGAGTTGTGAGCTTTACTACGACAATGGTGGAGGATCTGGGCTTCGATTAAAGGACATCCATGGTTAACTACCATGGAATTGGCTTGAACGAATGAGAGGGGAAGGGATACATTACAAGAAATCAGATAACAAATCAAACCCAATTCTAATATGAAACCACACAACACCAATTTACAAGAACAAACCAAAATAAAATTAGAACATCCCAAATTCAACCGCCTTCAAAGTACCGCCGGGAACACAAATTTTGTTTTTCCATAATCCCATTATTTGTGCTTAATCATCGCAAATCATCACAAATCATCCCAAACACCAATTTTGTTTTTCCATAATCCCATTAATAGTATGGGGAAAGAGAAGAGAAGATGAAGGTTAGGGTTTGATCAATTAGGGGTTAGGGTTTCTGGGTCTTCAGATTGGGCGTTGAGGGTAGAAATGAGCGAGCCGATCCACCATGCTTGGGCCCACATGAAGTAGCGTAGGTTGGTTTGCCGGCGGGATTTACGGGGGACTTTTGATTAAGGGTGGTGGCGGTTGTGGGTAGAAATGAGCGAGTCGAACCACCACCGTCGCTGCCTCTGCTGCGGTTCCCCAGGTAGGTGGAGATGGGCGTGGAAGTTCGGTAGTGGTGGTGGTGGGAGGTCGGTAGTGGTGCCGCCGGTTGGGGTAGTGGTGTCGGGTTGGGATGCTGGAGAATGGTGATGTTGAATTGAGTGATGGTGGGAAGGAGGAGGAAGAGAAGCAAGGAGATGAAGTTAATTAGTTAATTGGGGGCTAATTAGTTAATTAGGAGTTAATTTTTTAATTAATTAGGTTTAATTAACATATTTGGGGTTAATCACTAACGGCGTTAGACTTCCGTTAAGTTCAGGGATATTTAGTGCAAATAAGTTTAAATAGGGGTATATTATGTATTTTGAAACACGCGGGTGTATTTGGTGCATTACGCGAAACTTCGAGGGTATTTCATGAAAAAACCGATAATTAAATAAAGGGAAATTCATTTCAGTTAGCTTTTTACAAAAATATAGCCGTTGAGGCTCTCAAAAAACAGAGTATTTAACATTCCATGCACAACAAAACAACAATAAAACACTTTAAAAAAAAAATTCTTTCTTCTCCATTTTCTGCTCTGTGTTTTTTCTCTGTTGCTCCACCATAGCTGACTCTTCTCAACAAAAAGGTATTTTTCTGCCATTTTTTTAAAAATCTTAAGTTAGCTTATTTTAACAATAATTAACATATTTAGGAAATAATTATTAAAACGTAATTTATTTGCAGAATGATGAACAGGGCTATCTCTTTGTTCAACAATGGTGATAATGAACACCCTAAGAGGTGCTACTGTGGATTCACAGTATCCATTCAAAAGGCATGGACAAAAGAAAATCCTGGAAGGAGGTTCATTGCTTGTCCAGATTATGATGTTGAAACAAACAGAAGGGGTTGCATCTTTTTTAGATGGATTGATGAACAAGAACCAACAACTTGGCAAACAATTGTCATACTAGGGTTAATGCAAGATAAACAAAGCCTTGCTGCTGAAGTTGATAGTTTTAGGACAAAACTTAGTGAAGCTAACAATTATGCAAGGAAGAGGGAGGCAGACTATGTGATGAGCAAGATGAGAAGACCTATTAGTGTGAAATGTGAAGTGTGGGTTGTAATCCTAGTGGTTCTGTTTTTTTTTATCTGGTTTGTTTTAAGTTAAGTGGGTTAAGTGGGTAGGTAAAATGTAATGATCTGCACTAATGAAATGTAATGAAGACTTTAAATTCAATAAAATCTAACCTCATGGTCTTTTTTCTAATCTTCTAGCCATTGCAAGATCCTGCAATGCTTGGCTTGATATTGTGTGTCCTTGGCTTGGTTGAGTCTGTGACAATGGGAAGTCATGTGCAGGGAAGGAGTAGATGGTTTGCTCACCCCCATGATCAGAATAGAAAGCTGCAGGAGGTCTTTGCCTCTGTGGTGTGGGGAAGTGTTGTGATATAGGCTGCATCTATTTACTCAAATTAGGAACAAGTTGGCTTCAGTACAGTAAAGTAACATGTAAGAAAGAATTTGAGTATATTGAATGACTTACAGTAGCTATTCTTTGATACCCATTTGGGTAGGTATAAATACCCACACCCCTATTGTGCATTGGTATAGCTGAACTGGTTCTTGGGTGTTGTTGCTGTGGTGTGGTCTGCTCTGCAGTAGCATGATTGTTGCTGTGTTGTTGTTGCTTAGGGGCATTCTTGCAACCCCTTTTGTTGTGGCCTATCACACCACATAAGCTGCATTTCATAGAACAACCTGTTCCCTTCAGCTTACCAGATGCAGTTACCTCTCCAACACCATATCTCCTCTTTGTTTTAGGTCTTCCATTGACCTTTTTCACCTTTGGAGCCACAACAATGCTATCAGAAGTAGGCCACTCTTGAGGACCATTTAAAGGCTCTAAAAAAAATTCATATGCCTTCATGTAGGTCTGTTTGCAGAAATATGCATTGACATATTGTTCTGGGTGGTCTAATTTATTCCATATAGCAACAATTGCATGTTTGCATGGAATCCCACTCACCTGCCATGCATTGCAACTGCAAGTATGTTGGTTCAGATCCACCACATACTTAACCTGTGTTGCACCTTCTCTTACTCCATAGCAAAACCCACCATCCCAGTATGCATTCCAACCCCTAGCCCAAATTTTGTGTTTCTCTAACTGAATTTGGATCCTAGGACACAACATTATCTCCTTTTTCCCAATGAAATCTCTTTTCTTATGCAGTCTTTCCATCAAACCCTCTCTGATATCTTCCAACATGGTAATAATAGGCTTGTGCCTTGCACTCAAGATGTATGCATTAAACACCTCACTCATGTTGTTGTCTACACTGTCACAACAAGATAATGGAGTGTAGAACGCCCTACACCATTTCTTGTAGTTCCTTTTCAGTAGGTCTTCAGCAGCTTCATGTGAAATACCCCTCATTACTTCAATGTTTTCATTGAAGTGATTTACTGTGTTGCTTTTTGCAATAGTCCAAAATTGTTTTCTGTACTCTAAACCACCTCCAAACACTCCCCTAAAGTTACAGTACACATGCCTTGCACACACCCTACTTTCAGCTTGTGGAAACACATTTGACACAGCAGCAAGTAAACCCTTTTGTTGGTCAGACATGAAAGCGTACCCTGCTCCTTCACTAGTGCCTAAATCAGTAGCTAGAAGTTCTAGAAACCAACTCCATGTGTCAGTGCTCTCAACCTCACAAACAGCCCAAGCCAAAGGGAACATTTGATTGTTTCCATCCCTCCCTACTGCTACTAACAATTGACCCCCAAATGGTCCCTTTAAGAAACATCCATCAAGTGATATGAAAGGTCTGCATCCTGCCAAGAACCCTTTCCTAAGTGCCTCAAAACACAAATACAGTCTGTCAAACACATTTGCATCCAACTTCAACTTCACTGTGTTCCCTGGATTGCTTCTTAGTATCTCAGCTGCATACCTTGGGAGTAATGCATACTGCTCTTTGTATTCACCAACAATCAGTGCTTGACCCCTTCTCCTAGCTCTGGCAGCCTTGTCTTTGCTCACCCTTATACCCTTTTCTAACCAAATGGTTTCCTGAATATCTTGCACTCTCATGTAAGGGTTAACCTTAAACAGATTCTGGTAGTGTTCTGCAATCCAATGTGAAGTCATCTTCTTAATGATAGGTGTCCTACCACAAGTGTGCTCACTGACAAATGTTTTCACTGTAAATGACCTTCTTCCTCTCTCCCATGAAGCCCAAATTCTCCATTTACAACCTTTATCTTTGTGCTCACACTCTGCACAAACCCTAGTGGAATCATTTTTAGAAAATGGAATGTTTCTTCCTTTATCAATTGAATAATCTATGATTGCTTTCCTAAATGTCTTTGGATTCTCAAACTGTTGCCCAACATAAAAAGTGGCTTCCCTCTCTTCAGTTTCAGTGTTGTTTTGCTTCTGTTTCCCTCTCCCCCTCTTATGGTGTTGTGGTGCAACTAAGTAACCAACATCATCCTCATCTTCTGACTCACTAGGGTTGTCTAAGTCACTGTATCCATCAAAGTCATCCCCCAAATTCAGACCACCTTCTACTTTACTTTCTGCTAGTTTTTTCAGCATTACTAACTCCTCCAAATAAGCCTTTTCCCTTCTCATATCATCAGATATCTTAGACCTAGCAGTGGCTAACTCATCATCATCTTCATCTGTACCATCTGAATCATAATCAATTTCAGGTTGAGGCACATTTTGAGGTTGAATTTGAGGTTCAGGTTGAGTTTCAGTTTGTTTGGGTAGGAGTACTGTAAAAGGTGGTTTCACATAATCAGAATTTAAGTCAACCACATCAGTATTCAACAACTCAAGGAAGCTACCTCTCCCTCCTCCCCCTCCTTCACTCCTGTTTAGGTTAAAGTTGTAGGTGGGTTTGATTTTATGTTCAATGTATATATGAATGCTTTTGTATTCAAAGAGTAAAGCTAAGAAAGGGTCACAAGTACTACTATCAAAACCTAAAAACCTAACCCCATTCTTGAATTCTTTCCTAGGGTCCCAGAAATGTACTTTCTCTATATCATTATAACCTAAACTATCCACTTATTCCTTAACATATTTGCCATCTGCATTCTCATGGATGTAATCAAAGACATCCACCCTCCCCCCACTATAAACCATATTACCTTGCACAACCCATTCACCACCATGATGCACATATATGCAAGGGTTCAAAGTCAAATCATCAACATCTGATCAAAGTTAAAACAATATCAATTAAAAAAAAACTTTAAGAAATCAAACCAAACCAAATCTTGAATAACAACACAAGAGATTGTTAGGTTATGATACATATGACAATTCATAAATCATGCGGAAAAAACCATTAAGCCAGGAATACATATTATTTACACATAATCATATAGCATAATTTAGATGCATACTCTTTGTTGCGTGCCTTCCCTAGCTGCGCCCGAACCGAACAAGAACAAGTCTTTAGGACTCCAAGTGTCGTCCCTCCGTAGATAGTCCACAGCACATCCGGATCCGCCTTAAGATTGATCAACTAGAATCGCCCTTAAGGTACTATTATTTTCGGCTAAATGGGCAAGAGTTATGGCTGATTTTTCTGCTTAAAAATCATAGTTTTGAATACTTGAAAACTTATATATAAATAATGACCCCTAGGCCCTTATTTATAGAGGTATGGAAAAGGAATTGTAATCCTACTAGGATGTGGATTTGTTAATTAGAACTTTATTAGGACTCTAAATAACAAAGCGATTCTAATAAGATTAGGATTTTAATCTTCGCACGAATCCCAATAGAATTAGGATTTCCGGCATACGCATCGCACAAGCCGTGCACCCGCGCAGGCCTTGCGGCCCACGACAAGCGCACAACCCATGTGCGGTGCTGCGTGCGCGCGCGCGCCCTTGGCTGGGCCTGGCCTTGCGCTGGGCCTGGTCGAGGCGTGCGTTGCGTGCGGCTCGCTGGGCGATGGCCTGGCTTCGTGCTGGGCCTTCGTCTAGCGGGCCTCGTCCGATGCTAATTCGTACGATACGCTTCCGATTAAATTATTGATTCCGGAATTCATTTCCGATACGAACAACATTTAATATTTCCGATTCCGGAATTAATTTCCGTTTCGAACAAATATTTAATATTTCCGTTTCCGGAATTATTTTCGGATTCCGATAATATTTCCGTTTCTGACAATATTTCCGTTTCCGACAATATTTCCGATTCCGGCAATATTTCCATTTCCGATAACATTTTCCGATACGTACCATGTTTCCGTTTCCGGCAACATCTACGACTTGGATAATATTTATATTTCCGATACGATCCATATTTCCGTTTCCGGCAATATCATCGTTTCCGGAGTATTCATTTCTTGCCTGTGACGATCTCAGCTCCCACTGAAACCAAGATCCGTCGATTCCGAATATCCATAGATGGAGTATTTAATGCCATTAAATACTTGATCCGTTTACGTACTATTTGTGTGACCCTACGGGTTCAGTCAAGAGTAAGCTGTGGATTAATATCATTAATTCCACTTGAACTGAAGCGGCCTCTAGCTAGGCATTCAGCTCACTTGATCTCACTGAATTATTAACTTGTTAATTAATACTGAACCGCATTTATTAGACTTAACATAGAATGCATACTTGGACCAAGGGCATTATTTCCTTCAGTCTCCCACTTGTCCTTAGGGACAAGTGTGCATTTCCTAATTCCTTTGTCGCTCGATGCTTGCTCTTGAACATAAGGTAAGAGTTGTCATCCTTATTATGTCCAGAGGTGTTTCTCGGTTTCAGAGTTCAACTGATCAAATAAACAGATAATCATAGCCTATGATTCATCCGAGCACGGCCATGTATTTCACAGTTTCTAGCTCTCCGAGTGGCCTTGTACAACTTTTAAGCATCTCATCCCGATTTATGGGAGGACAATCCCAATCTTGTGATCTTGGGATTAGACTTCGTTTGATAGGTGATTACCTGAGCGTTGCCTTTATAGCCTCCTTTTACGGTGCGACGGTTGGTCAACGTCAAAGCAACCAGTTCTCAAACAAGTAATCTCAAATCACTCAGGTATTGAGGATTTAGTGTCTAATAATTTTAATGAAATTTACTTATGACAGATTTTCATCTCTTACAGTAAAGTTTCATAGGTCTTGTCCGATACTAGTCTTCCCAAAGTAAGTATCTATGCAAATGATTATGACATTGCCATGTCCACATAGTTCAAGAAACAGAACTACTAGTCATCTTGCATTCTAATCGTCTAACGTTTTCTATGCGTCCAATTTTATAGAAAACTCCGACTAGGGACCATTTTCAACCTTTGACATTCAAGTTCACTTGATAGACATTTCTTAGTCACAGGACTGGTCCTGACAGTCTATCTTGAATATATCGTCAAATTGAAGGGACTCATCATTTAATAAACCACAAATTAAATGGAAAAATGAATTCTTTTCATTTATTGTGAATGATTAACCAATAATGTTTTACAAATATTTAAACTCTAAAACTTTAAAACATTAAACAGAGACATCAAAGCCATTCTCCAATATGCTTGATTCCCATAGCTGCAGTGTGCGAGTTGTGCTTCGCCTGCGGTAGAGGTTTAGTTAATGGATCTGATATGTTGTCATCAGTACCAATTTTTCTTATCTCGACTTCTTTTCTTTCAACGAACTCTCGTAGAAGGTGAAATCTACGAAGTACATGCTTGACTCTCTGGTGGTGTCTAGGCTCCTTTGCCTGTGCAATAGCTCCGTTATTATCACAATACAGGGCTATTGGTCCTTTAATGGAGGGGACTACACCAAGTTCACCTATGAACTTCCTTAACCATATAGCTTCCTTTGCTGCTTCATGTGCAGCAATGTACTCCGCTTCAGTTGTAGAATCCGCAATGGTGCTTTGCTTAGCACTTTTCCAGCTTACTGCTCCTCCGTTGAGGCAGAAGACAAACCCAGACTGTGATCTGAAATCATCTTTGTCGGTTTGGAAACTTGCATCCGTATAGCCTTTAACAATTAATTCATCATCTCCACCATAGACCAGGAAGTCATCTTTGTGCCTTTTCAGGTACTTCAGAATGTTCTTGGCAGCAGTCCAATGCGCCTCTCCTGGGTCTGACTGGTATCTGCTCGTAGCACTGAGTGCATACGCAACATCCGGGCGTGTACATATCATATCATACATTATTGAACCAATCAATGATGCATATGGAATCCCATTCATTCGTCTACGCTCATCAAGTGTTTTTGGGCACTGAGTCTTGCTTAGAGTCATTCCATGAGACATGGGTAGGTAGCCTCGCTTGGAGTCCGCCATCTTGAACCTATCAAGCACCTTATTGATATAAGTGCTTTGACTAAGTCCAATCATCTTTTTAGATCTATCTCTGTAAATCTTGATGCCCAATATGTACTGTGCTTCTCCTAGATCTTTCATCGAAAAACATTTCCCAAGCCAAATCTTGACAGAGTTCAACATAGGAATGTCATTTCCGATAAGTAATATGTCGTCGACATATAATACTAGGAAAGCAATTTTGCTCCCACTGACCTTCTTGTATACACAAGATTCGTCTGCGTTCTTGATGAAACCAAAGTCACTGACTGCTTCATCAAAACGTATATTCCAGCTCCTGGATGCCTGCTTCAATCCGTAGATTGACTTCTTTAGCTTGCATACCTTTTTAGCATTCTTTGGATCCTCAAAACCTTCAGGCTGTGTCATAAACACAGTTTCTGTTAAAACGCCGTTTAAGAAAGCAGTTTTGACATCCATCTGCCATATTTCGTAATCGTAATATGCAGCGATTGCTAACATTATCCGAATAGACTTTAGCATTGCAACTGGTGAAAAGGTTTCATCGTAATCCACACCGTGGACTTGCCTGTAACCTTTTGCAACCAATCTAGCTTTGAAAACTTCAAGTTTCCCATCCTTGTCCTTTTTCAGTTTGAAAACCCATTTGCTTCCAATGGCTTGGTAGCCATCTGGCAAATCGACCAAATCCCATACTTGGTTTTCAGACATGGAGTCTAATTCAGATTGCATGGCTTCTTGCCACTGCTTGGAGCTAGGGCTCGTCATAGCTTGTTTGTAAGTCGCAGGTTCATCACTTTCAAGTAATAGAACGTCATAGCTCTCGTTCGTCAAAATACCTAAGTACCTTTCCGGTTGAGATCTATATCTTTGCGATCTACGCGGGGTAACATTTCTAGATTGACCATGATTCTCACCAGATTCTTCTAAAGATCTCTGAGTTTCATCCTGAATGTCATCTTGAGCATTCTCTAGAGTTTGTTGTTCGACTCGAATTTCTTCGAGGTCTACTTTTCTCCCACTTGTCATTTTGGAAATGTGATCTTTCTCCAAAAAGACACCATCTCGAGCAACAAATACCTTGTTCTCAGATGTATTGTAGAAGTAATACCCCTTTGTTTCCTTTGGATAGCCCACAAGGATACATTTGTCAGATTTTGGATGAAGTTTGTCTGAAATTAATCGTTTGACGTATACTTCACATCCCCAAATCTTAAGAAAAGACACATTTGGAGGCTTTCCAAACCATAATTCGTATGGAGTCTTTTCTACAGCTTTAGACGGAGCTCTATTTATAGTGAGTGCAGCTGTATTTAGTGCATGTCCCCAAAATTCTAATGGAAGTTCGGCCTGACCCATCATTGACCTGACCATGTCTAGCAAGGTTCTGTTCCTCCGTTCCGACACACCGTTCCATTGTGGTGTTCCAGGAGGAGTCAATTCTGATAGAATTCCACATTCTTTCAGATGGTCATCAAATTCATAGCTCAGATATTCACCGCCTCTATCAGACCGCAGTGCCTTAATCTTCTTGCCTAATTGATTCTCTACTTCACTCTGAAATTCCTTGAATTTGTCAAAGGATTCAGACTTATGCTTCATTAGGTAGACATAACCATACCTACTGAAGTCATCAGTGAAAGTGATAAAGTAGCTGAAACCACCTCTAGCATTTGTACTCATTGGTCCACATACATCTGTATGGATTAAATCCAATAGTTCATTTGCTCTTTCTCCAACTTTAGAGAAAGGTTGCTTTGTCATTTTGCCAAGTAAACATGATTCGCATTTACCATAATCCTCTAAGTCAAATGGTTCTAGAATTCCTTCATTTTGAAGTCTTTCTAAGCGTTTCAAGTTTATATGGCCTAATCGACAATGCCACAGATAGGTGAGATCTGAATCATTCTTTTTGGCCTTTTTGGTATTTATGTTATATACTTGTTTGTCGTGATCTAATAAATAAAGTCCATTGACTAATCTAGCAGATCCATAAAACATCTCTTTAAAATAAAACGAACAACTATTGTCTTTTATTAAAAAGGAAAATCCCTTAGCATCTAAGCAAGAAACAGAAATGATGTTTTTAGTAAGACTTGGAACATGGAAACATTCTTCCAGTTCCAAAACTAGCCCGGAGGGCAACGACAAAAAGTAAGTTCCTACAGCTAATGCAGCAATCCGTGCTCCATTTCCCACTCGTAGGTCGACTTCACCCTTGCTTAACTTTCTACTTCTTCTTAGTCCCTGTGGATTGGAACATAAGTGTGAGCCACAACCTGTATCTAATACCCAAGAAGTTGAATTAGCAAGTATACAGTCTATAACGAAAATACCTGAAGATGGAACGACTGTTCCGTTCTTCTGATCTTCCTTTAGCTTTGGACATTCTCTTTTGTAATGGCCTATTCCATCACAATAAAGACAGCTTGATGTGGACTTGTCCTGCTTTGATTTAGCATTGCCCTTGGACTTTCCACCTTTCTTGAACGGTCTCCTTCTAGCCTTGAGTAAATCTTTGGCTTCACAGTCCAGTATTATTTCAGCCTTTCTGACAAGGTGAACAAATTCTGCAACTGTTTCTTCTCTTGGTTCACTTAGGTATAGTTGCTTGAAGCGACCAAACCCACTGTGTAGTGAATTGAGCAAGATAGAGACTGCCATCCTTTCGCTTATTGGTGTTCCTAGTAGACTTAGGCGATCAAAGTATGAACGCATAAGATCCACATGGAACCTCAGTGGGACGCCTACCCTCTGTTTAGTGCGAAGGAGCTGAACATGTGTTTCTTGGACCTCCATCCTATAACACCTGTTGGGAGAACTAACCTTTAGACCAGACATTGATTCAATCAACTCATGGACGTTCAGGTCCCTGTCCTCCGTGCTTCCACGACAGATATCCCTCATATTCTTGATGAGCGTAAAAGGTTCATAGGCTACAAACCTTTTAGCCCAATCATCAGGGATATTGTTCAGCATGAGACTCATAACCTTTTTGAGATCCGCATCCCAGGCGTAAAATCTCTCAGGGGTCATGTCTCTGGCATAGTAGCTTGGCATGGGATGTGACAGTACATACTCAAGTCCATTGAGTTTGACTATTTCAACTAGCTTAGCTTCCCATTCAAGAAAATTTGCTAGGTTCAGCTTGACCATAAGCTCAGAACCCATGATGATGTTTTGATTGTTGTTTGCCATATTAAAAACTACAATTGAAAAGAATAAACAAATAAATAACCATTCACAGTTTCTCTTAATAAACTTAAATTCTAGCATACATGCATAATTCAATGTTTATTAAGCATTTTATTCAAGTTATGTGTTCCGGCAGGTGTGAATAAAATGATTCCAAGATCCTAAAATCATTGAAGAACTAAGCACAGTTTGTCGACTTAATCCTAGAACATCTTAGGTAAGCAAAAGCCTTTTGCTAATAGTCTAGAAACTATTCTTGGTTGATAGGTACGTCTAAGAACTTATTAGGTAAACCTATCGATTTTGCCACGACATAAAAGGACTCCTTACTTATATCGTTGAGTTTCACCAAAACTAACATGTACTCACAATTATTTGTGTACCTTGCCCCTTTAGGACCAATAAGTAACACCTCGCTGAGCGAAAACTATTACTAGATTGATGTAAAGGATATCCAAGCAAGTGTATATTTTGGCATGGCACCTTTTAACTCAATTTTTAAGTTTGGAACTTAAGGCTCTTACTATGTTGGTTAGATTTTAAGTGAACTAAAATCCTTAATCATGCAACATAATCAAGCCACAATCTTATGCATAATTAAGACATATTTAAAGCAATAAATAACTTAAAGCATGCATAAGATAAATGTGATCTAGTATGGCCCGACTTCATCTTGAAGCTTTGACTTCAAAGTCCGTCTTGAAAATCTCCGTGGGAGGCACCATTTTCTTAAAATAGGATAAGCTATAATTAAAACTAATTACAACTATTTGATGGTACGCAGACCATATTTGAATTTGAAAAACAACTTTGGTACTTTAGACCAATTACATTCAAATTAATGGTACGCAGACCATATTTTCTATCCTATTTGGGCCATACTAGTCACTTCATAACCTGCAAAACAGTACATATACAATATATACCATTCAGATAATGAATGGCCCACATAGCTGGTTAGTTAAAACACATTATGCATCACGTAAACATTTGCAGCAATTAATCAAGGGCACCAATAATCTACCAATTATTCAGTCCTTATTAATTCTAATCAAGTTGTTTTAACCTTAAGGATTTGTAGACCTAATCAAGAGTTTATGACTAAAAGCGCTCCCACTTAAACCAATAAATTCATATGCTTTACTAATTTTTAAACATAAAAATGTATTTCTAGTCTAACCGGAAACATACAAATTTAATTAAAATTTAAAGCTCATATAAATTTATAATTGAATCCAAAAGTTTAATTTAATTTCAGTCGTATTTAAATTAATTCATGATTTTAATTTTAGCAAAATAATTAGAATAAATAAAATTTATTATAATTACAATATTCAAAATTAAAATCCAAGAAAATAATTTAAATTATTAATTTTAAAATTAATTAAAATTACGTAAACTCAAAATTTCAAATTAAACATTCAAAACGATCTAATCGCAACGCAAACACCCTACGCATCGCACGCCCATGGGCCACACGCACACAGCCATCGCTGGCCATGTGCGCGCAGCCCATGCGCTCGTCGCATAGCTGCTGCATTTTCCCATCGCAAGCCATCGCACAAGTGGTGCTCGCTGCGCGCGCGCCAGCGCTCGACGCACGCGAGCCATCGCTCGCTGTGCGCGCTCGTCAGCGCTTGCTGCGCGCGCTCCAGTGCTTGATGCACGCGAGCCATCGCTCGCTGTGCGTGAGCAATTGCGCGCTGCGCGCGATCAGCGCTGGGCGCAGCGCTCGTGGCACGCGAGCTTGCGCTCGCTGCGCGTGAGGCTGCGCGCGCTTGCGCGAGGCAGTGCGCGTTCTGGCGCAGCTCGCTTGCTGCACACACGCGACTGCCATGCCTTGCCTTCGCCCATGCCCATTCATCCATAGCTCGTGGCCCACGACACAAGGCAGGGCTGCTGCCTTGTGCTCGTGCACCATGCCCCTGCTCATTGCATTCGTGCCGCACGGGCGACGAGCTCCCTTGCTCGTCGTCGCATGCCCGCACTATACAACACCCCTTAAGGGTAACACGAAGCGTCCATTGCTTTGTGTGTGCAAGTTATATGAACGAATCGCATAAAAATTTAAAATTTATATTTAAAATTAATGACAAATTAATAAATTAATATTAATTTCACAATTTTAGGGCGAAAAATCGAAAATTTATTATTCAATTGATTTCCGATTATCATGGATTCAAGCCTAGGTCATAAAAATTTAAAATTTATCATAAATTTACAATTTTTATGGTGGTTTTTAATCATAGGTTTCTAATTAAATTATAATTAATTATGAAAATCAAATTAATTCTAAATTATTCTAATTTTCAACAAATTAATCATAATTACAAATTAGATTGCATAATTAACAAGGCTAGGCATTCAAACTTGTTAAACATATACAGTAGGTCAATCAAAAATTCAAGATTTATCAACAAGAATCGCAAATATTTAATTTAACATCTTAAATTTACGAAATTTTGCATTCGAAAAACTAAAACCTTCGAAAAGTCATAGTTAGGCTTCGAATTTGAGAATTCTGGGTTCGGCAGAAAAGTACTATTTTTGTCAAAATTTTAGAATGCCTTTTACATGCGGAATTGACACAAAAATCACTCGATTTGGATGAGTAACGAAGAAACTGCCGAAAAACTGCGTACGTATAATTAAATAAACGCAATTTGCAATTAATTAACAATTACGAAAATTAATCACCCCTTTTAATTCTTGCAAATTTGTAATATTTAACCATGTTCATGCAATTTAGATTATGAAAATAATAAGAGGCTCGTGATACCACTGTTAGGTTATGATACATATGACAATTCATAAATCATGCGGAAAAAACCATTAAGCCAGGAATACATATTATTTACACATAATCATATAGCATAATTTAGATGCATACTCTTTGTTGCGTGCCTTCCCTAGCTGCGCCCGAACCGAACAAGAACAAGTCTTTAGGACTCCAAGTGTCGTCCCTCCGTAGATAGTCCACAGCACGTCCGGATCCGCCTTAAGATTGATCAACTAGAATCGCCCTTAAGGTACTATTATTTTCGGCTAAATGGGCAAGAGTTATGGCTGATTTTTCTGCTTAAAAATCATAGTTTTGAATACTTGAAAACTTATATATAAATAATGACCCCTAGGCCCTTATTTATAGAGGTATGGAAAAGGAATTGTAATCCTACTAGGATGTGGATTTGTTAATTAGAACTTTATTAGGACTCTAAATAACAAAGCAATTCTAATAAGATTAAGATTTTAATCTTCGCACGAATCCCAATAGAATTAGGATTTCCGGCATACGCATCGCACAAGCCGTGCACCCGCGCAGGCCTTGCGGCCCACGACAAGCGCACAGCCCATGTGCGGTGCTGCGTGCGCGCGCGCGCCCTTGGATGGGCCTGGCCTTGCGCTGGGCCTGGTCGAGGCGTGCGTTGCGTGCGGCTCGCTGGGCGATGGCCTGGCTTCGTGCTGGGCCTTCGTCTAGCGGGCCTCGTCCGATGCTAATTCGTACGATACGCTTCCGATTAAATTATTGATTCCGGAATTCATTTCCGATACGAACAACATTTAATATTTCCGATTCCGGAATTAATTTCCGTTTCGAACAAATATTTAATATTTCCGTTTCCGGAATTATTTTCGGATTCCGATAATATTTCCGTTTCTGACAATATTTCCGTTTCCGGCAATATTTCCGATTCCGGCAATATTTCCATTTCCGATAACATTTTCCGATACGTACCATGTTTCCGTTTCCGGCAACATCTACGACTTGGATAATATTTATATTTCCGATACGATCCATATTTCCGTTTCCGGCAATATCATCGTTTCCGGAGTATTCATTTCTTGCCTGTGACGATCTCAGCTCCCACTGAAACCAAGATCCGTCGATTCCGAATATCCATAGATGGAGTATTTAATGCCATTAAATACTTGATCCGTTTACGTACTATTTGTGTGACCCTACGGGTTCAGTCAAGAGTAAGCTGTGGATTAATATCATTAATTCCACTTGAACTGAAGCGGCCTCTAGCTAGGCATTCAGCTCACTTGATCTCACTGAATTATTAACTTGTTAATTAATACTGAACCGCATTTATTAGACTTAACATAGAATGCATACTTGGACCAAGGGCATTATTTCCTTCAGAGATAACAAAAGGTTAAAGTTGCATTCATTCATTCATCATGACCATGTCAGTTGCATTTACAAAAGGGTAGGCTTCAACCCTAACATTTCAAACCTCAATCCACTATTGAGGGAGAAGCCTACGGTTAGATATAAACTACTGTCATAGCAGTGACAAATACCAAAAACCAACATTTGTCACATTCACAAAAACCTAATTGCAATGACAGTAGTAATGTAATTGTCCTTGAAAATTAAAAATAAAAAAAACTATAAACAAGCTGGATCATCATAAGCTTGACAAAAGAGGGGCCACCACCAGCGCCACCACCACCCACCCCTGCATGGCCTCCACCACCAGCTACTCCTCCTCCTTGAAAAGGAGGGGGAAGCCGTCAAAGTAGACGGTCATGTCCTTGTCCATCCAGGCGTGGAAGTCACGGCCATCATTGTCAATGATGTCCATGATCACCCACTCCCGCAGCCACGCGCGGTAGCATCCTTGAGGGTAGTGGTATGGGAGGCGGTACCGCAACTTGGCCCACCTACGCCACTGCTTGCATACCATCTGCACAGCAGCCTGCCCCTCCCAGTCCAGCTTGGTGAAGATCTGGGTGATGAGGATGTCTTGATGATGGCAAAGGGGGTGTGCCTCCCTTAAAGCAAGGTCTCCTAAAGTCAAAGTAACGGCCAAAGTCAATAAAACAGTAAGTAAACCCTAATTATTATACGGAATCTAGATTAAAATACTTCTAAATTAAGAAACAATAGTTTAAATAAACACCATTTTCAAGAACATGCAAGCATCAATTCGAATTAATCAAACTCTGTTTTTTATTTAAGTGAATCAAAAACAGTAAGTGAAACCCTAATTACTACAAAATCTAGTTTAAATTAATTCCAAATTAGGCAACAATTGTATAATTTAACATATTAAACACCATTTTCAAGAACATGTAAGCATCAATTCGAATTAAATATTGGAAAGTAAAAACGAACGAAACCCTAATTCCAACTTCAATTGATAAATTATGCGAAATCAGCCCACGATTGTTTAAATTAACATATAAAACACCACAATCAAGATAATGCATGCACCAATTTTGGGAAAAAGTTACTTAACAAAAAAGCCCTAATTTATCATGGCTCAACTGCAAACATTTATTGAAAAAACCGACAAATTGAATGAAAATACCTTCGTCCCATCTGGAAATTCTTGTTCTCTTGGGGGTGCGACATTCCCACTTATCAGCAGTCCTCTTTCCTGATACGCAAGAACCCATTTTTGCAGAAAACTCAGAGTAATAACTTCAAATTCTCTTAAGTGTTTGAGTGAGTAAATGGCAAAAAGACAACTGAGAGTGAAAATGGGGGGGGGGGGGGACCATATAAATAGGAAGTGAAAAGGGGGGAAATAGGGTTGGGAACAGTAAAAAATTACAGCCAAAACATTATTAGGAAGGAACCAGAAAAAACGAGAGAAGTTGGAAGGTTTCCACGTGTACACATTGAAAAAGTAAGTTGAAAAGGCTAAGTAATTGGAAAAGGCTTATTTTCATCAAAATCATCTGTTTTCAATCATTAATCTACGTGTATATTAATTCTCCTTTTATTTTAATAATTTTTAATATTATTATATTCATTTTAACGGCCGTTAGTGACGGAAAACAAAAAGCAGCGTTTTCCATCCATTTTGAGGGACCTAAATGCTCCTTTTGAAACTTGAGGGACCTAACTGCTCCTTTTGGCAAAGTTTAGGGACCTTCAGTACAGTTTACTCCTCGGAATCTAAATGTTTTTCTCATTTCACTTTGACACATTTGCCAATGCGTATTTTACATCGTTAATATCTCTAACTAAGTGTTATTAAAAATTATAATTTTTAATATTGTCAAAGTACTCTTTGAGACGAATCAAACAAGACCTCATATGACTATATTTTTTCTTATATATTAATAGTAATTCAAGAGATTCTTTTCCATAGTGAATAGTGTCAAACTTCCAAATGGAAAGACATTTATATTCAGAGGGAGTACAAAAATATGTCATAAAAATTATTGTACTGCGTTTTATTTCCTAAGTTTATATTCGAAACATTCTTGCAAAAAAATAACAAAATATGACATTCTTAATTAGGTTAAAAAAAATATTATGCAACATTAACGAGTACATATAAGAAGTTTTTTTTGGGTGTTAGCACCCGGTTCACCCTTAGGGCTAATCCGAATTTGGGGCGAGTTTTGGGTGAATAAGTTCCAGTCCCTTTTTCCAATTGTTGTTGCGGGGGATCGAACACGAGTCCTCCCTACCAAGTTCAGCTTCAATCACCACTGAACCAACACGCAATTGGTACGAGTATATATATGAAGTTAAAAGTGGAAATATATGTTTATACTGTATATTAACTATATCGAACAATACGTTATTTTGACATACTAAATTAATTCCAATTGAAGAAATATTAAATGATTATCTACAAGTCTACAACTCCTAAATGAAAAGGCTACATATATCATATAAGGGGGCGTTTGGTTGGGGGTAATAATCAAAGGGAAAGGGAATCAACTACCTTTATTCCTTTTGTTGTTGTTTGTTTTGCTATTTTAATCATTCTCTTTACCCATTTGTTTTCCCTACTTTCCTCTACCATGATTCCCACCTCCCCCCAGGGAATCACTCTATACCCCAAACTCCTCTTCAACCCAACTAACTTAACCACCCATTTGACTAACATTGACCAAATAATTCGGTACACCTGCATGTGACCCGCCTCCCAAACCACCAGGAAAACCTACTCCCCACCACGAAAGCCACCACCACTCACCGGAAAATAAATCCCCACCATCTTACCCACCTCAAAAACACCGGAAAAGCCTACCACCCACCCCTGAAAACCGCTACCACTCACTGACAATCAAACCTACCGACCCGAAAAACCCTCCACCACCCGATAACTCAATCACTCACTGGAAATCAAACCCTAAACCACCTTAAAACCGCAGTCGAGCATCCACCTGGAAAGTGGAAACAACCTCCACCAACCGAAATCAACTCTCACCCCCAAATATAGCCTCCACTACCCAAAATACAATCAGATCTAATAAATATTTCACTTACCCCCAATTTAGAGAGAGAAATAACATTCAGATGAAAGTAAGACGACGGCGAAGAGGAAAGGGCGGCGGCCGATGACCATGAAGAGGGACACACCACGGTGGTAATGGTGGATGTGGTTAGAAAGGGCAAAAAGGAAGGTAGAAAACACGTGATGGTGGTGGTTGAGAATTGAGAGTTGGAGATTGATTCCCTTTGTCAGTTTGTTGTGTCAAAACAAACAACATAAGATATTTGAGGGTTTTCCTTTCTTTTCCCTCCCATACCCTTTCTTGATTCCATTCCCTTTACCCTCTTTGAACCAAACGCCCCCTAAGAAGTACTCCGTATTAGTCATAGTCTTTTTACTTTTTTACAAGGTCTCTTGAGTTTTGACAAAGATATAATTCCCCATTTTATTTTACTCATAGTCTCTTGACTTCGACACACAATTTGAGTAAAGATTAGAAAAGATAAACAAAAAACTTAATACCATCAAATCCCGATTCACTCCTCTAATCAAGGTTTAAGTTTTTATTTTATTAAATTGTTTGTTTATCTTCTCTAATCTCTTTCTAAAAATTATATTCCATAGAATTTTAGGTCTAAGTAAAAGGGCTTTTATTAAAGGGACTTAATTTGAACCGATGAAATCAACAAGTAGAAAGTAAGGATATAAAAGACAGCATCCCTCCAAATTAAAGGCATGGGGATTCACCTGATGATGCACTTAGCTTTGTTTGTTTAGGCCTCACATGGTTTAAGGATCTTAATTGATTTTAAGAAAAAGTTGTTACCTGTTTGGTGCTCTCCCATTAATGATTAATGCCCTTAATGGTAAAAGGGTAATCAATTCGTATGTTAATTAAGGTAATTAATTAGCAATTTGCAGTGTAGTAGATCCTACATGTTCTGCTAATATTAATTAATATAGTGTTCTAGTGGTGTGCCTAAGTATATATGGATGTGTGGTTGTCCAAAAGTTGTTGTTGGACGTTGATCATCATCAGACATCAGGTCTTTTAGGTTTAGGCCCTGTTTAGTTCACCTTATTTCAGGACCTTATTACTTATTTCAGATTTAATCAGATCAGATCAGATCAGATCAGATCAGACCAGATCAGATCAGATCAGATCAGAAAAAATAAGTTCAGATCAGATCAGATCAGACCAGTTCAGATCAGATCAGATCAGATCAGACCAGATCAGATCAGATCAGATCAGACCAGCTTATTATGATGATGATTATTATTATTATTATTTATATCATTGTTATTATATTTAATATTTATTACTATTATTTCTTTAATAAAAAAAAATGTTGTCGGTGCAATTAAAATCTATTACTTAAGGCATAAAAAAACATTAACAAAACATTCAAATTCATCATGTCCAAATTAAAACCATTAAGTCCAGATCAGAAACGATATGATCAGGTCACGTCCATATCAAAACTGACTTTTGTAGATCAAAACTATTACGGAGTATGTATCTAGACCAGAACTGATAGAATCAGATAATATCCATATCATAACTGATCTGTACAAATCATGTCCATATCATGTTCAAATCTGCAAAGATCTTGTCTACATCAGAACCAATTCTTACATAACCAATATGTTCAGATCAAAACCGATTTGTACAGATCATGTCCAGATCAGAATCGATATGTCCAGATTATAACTGGTCTAGATATCGACTTTGTACAGATAATGTTCAGATCGGAATTGATCGGCAAAGATCATGTCCATATCAGAATTGATTAATAGTGATCATGACCAGATCAGAACTGGTCTGTACAGATCATGACCAGATCAGAAATGATATGTACAGATGATGTCTAGATCAGAAATGATCTGTACAGATCATGTCCAGATCAGAACTGAACTGTACAGCTCATGTCCAGATCAGAACTGGTATGAACAGATCATGTCCAGATCAGAATTGGTGTGTACAAATCATGTCCAGATCAGAACTGATCTGCACATATTATGTCCAGATCAGAACTGATCTGTACAGATCATGTCCAGATCAGAACTGAACTGTACAGATCATGTTCAGATCAGAACTGGTCTGTACAGATCATGTCCAGATCAGAACTGAACTATACAGATCATGTCCAGATTAGAACTGAACTGTACAGATCATGTCCAAATCAGAACTGATCATGTCCAAACAGAACTGATTTGTACAAATCATGTCCAGATTAGAATCGATCTGTACAAATCATGTCTAGATCAGAATCGATCTGTACAGATCATATCCAGATCAGAACTTATATGTATAGATCATAACTGATCTATCTAGATCATGTCTAGGTCTATCTAATATAAGGAATAGTTAAATCATGAGCAAAGTCAAATAAATAATATCAATATTATAAATCTGTGTAACATTTATTTTACACGTAAGTCGTTTAATATTAATAAATGTAGATTTTTGTTTAAACTTAATTATGAAGAATCAGATCAGATCAGATCAGACCAGATCAGACCAGATCAGGTCAGATCAGACCAGTCCAGATCAGACCAGTCCAGATCAGATCAGATCAGATCAGATCAGAAAAAATAAGTTCAGATCAGATCAGACCAGATCAGATCAGGAGAAATAAGGTGAACTAAACAGGGCCTTAGTTTGACAACTCAACATCGTGATTCAAAATCACATTATTTAAGCACAACATGTACTAACGATATCAATTTGATACCTTTTCATAATAATTTTAATAAACACATCTAAATAAATTAGAATGAGTTGTTAACTTTTATTTTTAGGCCTGGTCCACAATTAATTTAGTGTAGATTGAATCCATTTAAAAATTAGTGATTGTTTTGCAATCGCTAACTGCTGTACCCGGGTACAGCCAGCTCTGGCTGTACCCCCCAAAAACGATGCGCTCATATTGTTTGTTCATTCTTGTCAATTGTTTGTTCTTTTTTATTGTACTGTTTGTTCATTCTTATTGTACTGTTTGTTCTTTCTTGTTGTACTGTTTGTTCTTTCATGTTGTTTTTTAAATTCATCATCAAATTTTCATAATTGTTGTATTTTTTGTTATTTCTTCTGGAATTTTATGTTCTTTTTTATATTGTTTGTTCTTTCTTGTTTATTTGTTTGTTTATAATAATCATATGGTAAATGTTCATAATTAAATTCTTCATTAATCTTTTATTCTTTCTTTTTATATTGTTTGTTCTTTCTTGTTGTATTGTTTGTTCTTTCTTGTTGTTTTTTAAATTCATTCTTCAAACTTATTGTTGTATTGTTTGTTCTTTCATGTTGGCTTTAAAATTCATCATAAAATTGTTCATAATTGTTGTATTGTTTGTTCTTTTTTCTGGAATTTTATGTTCTTTTTTATATTGTTTGTTCTTTTTTGTTGAATTATTTGTTCTTTCTTGTTTATTTGTTTGTTCATAATAATTATTTGCTTTATTGTTTGTTCTTTCTTGTTGTATTGTTTGTTCTTTCATGTTGGCTTTAAAATTCATCATAAAATTGTTCATAATTGTTGTATTGTTTGTTATTTTTTCTGAAATTTTATGTTCTTTTTTATATTGTTTGTTCTTTTTTGTTGAATTATTTGTTTGTTCACAATAAATATATGGTTAATGTTCATAATGAAATTGTTCACTTCATTGGTCTTTTATGTTTTTACAAGCGTCTATGTTGTTTATTTCCAAATAAATAAATAAATGTTCATTTCCAAAATAGTAAATATTCATTCCAAATAAATAAATAAATGTTCTTTTCTGAAATAGTAAATGTTCATTTCCAAAATAGTAAATGTTCATTTTTGTAGTGTATTTCCAAATAAATAAATAAATGTTCATTCCAAATAAATAAATAAACGTTCATTTTCGAAATAGTAAATGTTCATTTTTGTACCAGTATTTGTTCTTTCTTGTTTTATTGTTTATTCTTTCATGTTGGCTTTAAAATTCATCATAAAATTGTTCATAATTGTTGTATTGTTTGTTCTTTTTTCTGAAATTTTATGTTCTTTTTTATATTGTTTGTTCATTATTTGTTTGTTCACAATAAATATATGGTTAATGTTCATAATGAAATTGTTCACTTCATTGGTCTTTTATGTTTTTACAAGCGCCTATGTTGTTTATTTCCAAATAAATAAATAAATGTTCATTTCCAAAATAGTAAATATTCATTCCAAATAAATAAATAAATGTTCTTTTCCGAAATAGTAAATGTTCATTTCCAAAATAGTAAATGTTCATTTTTGTAGTGTATTTCCAAATAAATAAATAAATGTTCATTTCCAAAATAGTAAATGTTCATTCCAAATAAATAAATAAACGTTCATTTTCGAAATAGTAAATGTTCATTTTTGTACCAGTATTTGTTCTTTCTTGTTTTATTGTTTGTTCTTTCATGTTGGATTTAAAATTCATCATAAAATTGTTCATAATTGTTGTTTTGGTTGTTCTTTTTTCTGGAATTTTATGTTCTTTTTTTTATTGTTTGTTCTTTTTTGTTGAATTATTTGTTCTTTCTTGTTTATTTGTTTGTTCACAATAAATATATGGTTAATGTTCATAATGAAATTGTTCACTTCATTGGTCTTTTATGTTTTTACAAGCGCCTATATTGTTTATTTCCAAATAAATACATAAATGTTCATATCCAAAATAGTAAATGTTCATTCCAAATAAATAAATAAATGTTCATTTCCGAAATAGTAAATGCTCATTTTTGTAGTTTATTTCCAAATAAATAAATAAATGTTCATTTCCAAAATAGTAAATGTTCATTCCCAATAAATAAATAAATGTTCATTTTCGAAATAGTAAATGTTCATTTTTGTACCAGTATATTAATGTTCATTTTAAACAACACAAAACGACACCGTTTTGGATGGGGGTACAGCCAGCTTTGACTGTACCCGGGTATAGCCAAAAATTTGCGATTGTTTTGAGTTTTGAGTCTCTAACTCGAACCAAAAGAAGTACTTCGTATAAGAATATCATACATGTAACTATGAAATGGGTTGTTGGACAGATGATAGTTGGTTGGGCCAGCCAGTCCACACGATGCGATTCATCTTCTCGTCTATCCAATCACTCTTCTCGTACGGCGTTTTGAGTTTGATCTTATTGTTGGATCATCCAGATGGGATTTATGTCGCATTTTTGAGGAAAATTAATTAGCCTAGTCCAGCTAAAGCCCCTTAACTAATACTACGTATCTTGTCATTTTAGTAGGGATGTCGAAGTCGGCCATCAGATCGGTTTAACGGTTCGGCTCACGTCGAAATCGGATAATGCCGGTTAATACTTTTATTCGAATCGGATCAGATAACTTTGTTTTTGTATGAAGTCGGTTCATATATTGTTTCGGGTTCGAGTTGTTTCGATTCGGGTAATTTATGTTCGGGTCAATCTCGGATTCGGTTTGAGCTGGTTCGAGTTTAAAACGATTCTGTACCTGTTTGGGTTTTTTCGGGCCGAGTTTGGTTTGGGTGTGTGCCGGATTCAGTATAAGTTGACCGGTTTACTGTAGGTACAGGTCATGTTCGAATCGGATAAGTCTTGGATTCGTGTTAAGTATAAATCAGTGAGCCTCGAGTTCCGTCAAATTTGGTCTGACGTACCTCGAATTCGGGTCGATTGCGGGTTGAGTTTGTGGTTTGAGTGTAGACCGGGTTAGGCTTGTCTTGTGTTCTATGAGTCGAGTGACTCTCGGGTTCACAATCAAATTTGGATCACTTTATTATTTTTAAGACTTCATGCCAAATAAAAAATTTATATACTTCTATTACTTTGTCTCCAAATTATTTAATAAAAAAATATATAAAATAATTTTTTTTGTACCAAATTGAATTTACATTATTAATAGTTCCATTTGATAGTGAGTCATATTAATAACGAGAAAATTGAATTGGGTTCATGTTAAATTGGATTTATTTTATATGTATATGTGGTTTTCGGTTATCTATTTAATTCAGGGTCGGGTTATTTCAGATTTCAAATATAATAGGGTTAGATATTGACAACAATTCGTCTGATTTTGGATGCGGATTAACACGTGTGGGGTCAAATCGGATATCGAATTTTATTGATTTGGGCCGATTATGGTTGTTATTGCGTAAAGCCTACTTTTGGATTGCTATCAGATCAAATGCGGTTCGTTTCAGTTAAAAGTTATCGAATGCAAATCCGATTGCGAGTCTCCTCGGATTGGGTAGAAGTTCAGATCTTGGATCCACATGTTAAATCGAATTTCGGGTCAACATATATCGAATCTGTTCTGGTCGATTTTGAAATTCCTTTTCCTCAGACATATTCGATGCGGATGTCTATTGATTTCGGTCGATTTTGCAGACCTAGCTAGTTACCATTTTGTTAACATTTTAGTCTAATTAAGATAATAGAATATCTATACACTCTTTTCATTTCACCGTACAATATACTTCGTATTTCGGAGTATATATTTGGCCCACCGGCTATTGTAGATTATGGTACGGTGCAATTCCATGTATGCCGGAGATTCTATTTCAATTCTTTGCAAGTTCAATTTTATGATTTAGAGTCTCTTCATGCTTGTGATGAATTGAATTAAATTAAATTTTAGGTTCACTTTTTGTATTTTAATGAAAGCACTATTTATTTTATTTTTGTGCGAAAGAGCTAAAAGAGTAATATCAATTACAAATGGGCGATTAGAGATTCAAATCTAAGACATATAGTACGCAGACTCCCAGTTTTAACCACTATGTCAAGGCCTTGTTAGTACTCTTTAGTTTTTGTTAAACAAAAGAATAAGGTATACGAAAAAGGGTGATGATAAAGGTCGCAAGTTGCGACAATATTTAGTTGTCGCAATCTTACGTGTCGCCGTTTAATTGGTACATATAGGCGCCACGTAGGCTATGCGTCATCAGAATATTTTTACTATCAATTCAATATTTTTACTATAAAAATACATAAACAAGGTAATCAATGTAAAGAAGGAAATAAATTAGAATATTAAGATTTTTCTACCTTTTTTTGAAACATATATGATAGATTATATAAGTTAAATATTTTAGTTTCCAATTTAAATCATGACACATAAGCATGCCATGTCATCATTGTGACACGGCTTAAAGATCGCATGTTGCGACCTTTATCATTTTCGTACGAAAAAAGTAGTAATACGAGAAAAAAAATTAATACTGGATTTTAATCTTAGAGAAATAAAATTAAATGTTAGTGTAAAAAACACTAGTACACATGTATATTGGTGATTTTTTTTTTTGTTTCCAAAGAGAATGTAAGTTAATAGATTAATTTAGGGAAAAAGTGTCCATGAATATAAATAGAGCAAACTTTTGGGGATAATCCTAAACGTGCGCAATCAGAGCTCCAACAGAAACTAGCTAGTAGCTACCTTAGCAAGGTGATAATCTACAAAATTACCGTACTCTTAACATGAGACCAACAATTGAATTAAAATGCGTACAACAGTGAATTTATTCCTAATTACGGAGTATTTTATTTCGTAATTGTGATATGGGACGCTAACACGGTACCTTTAACGCAACAGTGATTCCAAATTATAAGTAGATTAAATCCCAAGTACCGACTAATAAAAATCTTGCACAATCAACAAGGATTAGTGTTTGTTGATAATAATTGAGAATGTACGTAAACAGATATTTGCTATTTCGTTTTTAATGCTTTTTATAAATATCTAAGCTTCTTTAGTGAAGGAAACATCCATCTTCTATCCTGAAACTAAAATTGGGTGCTAAATTGTTAATTAACGTTGTAAAACAATAAAGTTGAAGCTAAGTCTTTTTCAGTGAGAAAAACAACTTACGGCGGTATAGTACGAAAAATTCCAAATCATTCACTCGGTACTATTTTAAAACGATCGAAAAAGACAAGTGTATATTTACTAATTACTACTTCCTACTACTCCCTTCGTTCTTAAAAAATTGTTGATTTATCATTAAGTTGTTGATTTGGCATTTGCACATTAATTTATATGAAGTGGGAAAATGAGATTATTTTTTTTGGGTGTTATTGAATAGATGTTTTCTTTATCTTATACTCATTCCGTTACCAAAATAATTTTTACGTTTTATATTTTACACGCGATTTAACGACTAAGTAATGTACATTGAGATTCATCTATTATATATGTGACATAACAAGCATTACTTGTAAACTTTTTAACCCTCTTGGTTTAATTTAAGTACCTAGTTTTGCATTAAAAAAAACAAGCTAATTGTTAAATTATCTTGCCATAAAAGTTGCTCTAATAATTGGTGTAATTATTTGAATTATCAATGTGAAAATAAAGTTAATTGAAACAACAATTAATTAGGAGCAAATGGAGTACTCCATTCTTTAGCGGATTGGAGGGGAGAGTAGAAGGGTTATTCGTTTCGAGAAGAAGTTATATGGGGAAGGTACGTTTGACTGCGAGAAAGACCTCCAATCATTCACAATTAAGCTGCTAAAACATTAACTTGTGTAGCAGAGCAACCGTTGATAGTGAAACCCCTTTGGCCTTTTTTTTTACAGCTTTCTTAGAATTTTCTTGCCTATTTATTTAGTTTAATTAGCTCGATGTTGTTATTTATTTGCACTTTTTCCAAACCAATTATATGACTGATTTTACAAACATGTTTTTAAAAGTTACTTGGAGTAGTATGATGACATGTGTCATTCACTAATTCATGTTGGAATTCTGTTTCCAAACATCTGGCTTAATTGGCTAGCTATACAACTTTTGGAAATGAAATTTATTATTCAGATACGGAGTATTAACATTGTTGCTAAAGTTGGCCGACTTACAATTCACACCTACGGAGTACCTTTCAACTTTCAAGTGGAGCATCAAGTTTTCTTCAAACCGTCAAGCTCTTACGTTTATTGTCGTGACGTTGTCCCTTGTACTACCTCATTTAATTAACGACTAGTCTTATATGTACGCGATGTATGCGAATATAAAAAATAGATTTGTGTTATTATATTTAAACATAAAATATTAAAATACATGTAAAAAATATAATATAAATGCGATGCGTACAAATATAAGAAACATATAAGTTAGATAGAGTCGAACGCATATAAACAGATTGATTAAAATGGTAAGAATTTATTTAAGGGGCTAGATTAATTAAAATGCTTTTTTTGATTTTTTTATTTTTTATTGAGTAGATTGTCATTATATTCTCTATTTTATAAGTGTGAAGGGTATTTTACTATTTTAGTAATCCAAAAGGACACCAAAAGTAGATTTACTAAAATAACTTCACCTCTTCACTTATATAATAGAGATACATATCTTGTTTTGTGTTTCTTACCATTTTCGCTTCTCAATCTTTTTACAAATATCACGTCTGTTTCATAATTATTTTTACGGTTATTATATACATAAATATTAAGACATATGAGAGAAAGTGGGTTGAAAGCTAGATGGGTGAGTTCTTATTTTTAATTTATGTCAGTCTGGGAACCTTAACCACTGATCTACCACAAATTTATCAAAAAAAAATCAGTTTTAATTATGCAAATTAGGTAAATAAGTAAAATAAAATAAAATAAATTGAAGGTAAATAAGTAAAATAAAACACGCGACAAAAACTATTAAAAGTTCTTAAAAAATAGGGAGAAAAATAACATAGTAAGTCCGGAAACACAAAGTATGATTAGGAGTGTAAATGAGGCGAGTCGAGCCGAGTACTACTTTATTCATGTTCAATTAACTCAGGCTAGTTAGACCGAGCTCGATCGGGAGAATTTAACCGAGCTCAAAAATCTGTTCAAACTCGTTTAATTAAGGAGCTGTGAACGACTCGTCTATTAATCTAGCCTAGTTAATAAACGATTTTTTCTTAAACGAGCTTTGCACTTTGCAATAGATTTTAGAGTTTTCACTTTGGGATACTCAATTTTCCTTGTCCAATATCAAACTTTGGAGTTTATAGATTTTGTATGCTTTTCTAATTCTATCACACTTTTTAAATAAAAGAAAAACTGTGAAATATGCATGAAGATATGGTGCTTTAATTTACGCCTAGCACTTTACCATAAAAATTCATGCTTTTTAATTTGCACTAATTTAGTAAATTTTATTCTATTTTTAATTTTTTTTTGCTCTATAATTTATTTTGTTGGGAGGTTAAAAGTCAAATATGATTTTTATTAATAACAAAAATAATGTGGTAAATTTGAAAATGAATATAAATAGAAGAGCTTGTTCATCAACATAAATAAACGAATTGTTCATGAACATAAATAAACGAGTTGTTCATATGTTCATGTTCAAGCTCAAGCTCGTTTATTAAACGAGTTTTAAAACTTGTTCAAGCTCCACTCATCTCTATTCTATAAGGAAACTATTGAGGTCATTTTAGTAAATGACCTTTTGGTATCCCCTAATAGAATAGAGTATACTACCCTTAATAAATTTATAATTCAATTTAATGTAATTAATTAAAAACTTAATGGTAATAGTTCTAAAAACTGATTATTTAATGTCATATTCCAAAAAAAGGAAATTGCAATGCATATGACAACCAAAAGTGAACAACAATTTAATTGAATTTCTCAAGCAAATATGAAAGCAAGTATTAAAATCAGTTAAAAAAAATGGAATCCACCCCTTCAAATTTTTTCTTACAAAATTAAATTTGGTGTTACTCTTAATCACACCCTAACTTTATATGGTTATAAGAGCACCTCGCGGCAAAAATCGCAAAAATAAATAAAATAAACAAGTAAAAAACACAATCTTTTACATTTATTTTAGTTAATTTGTTATTACATTAATTCCTAAATAGATTATGTTACATATAAATACATGTTTATTTTTATCTTTAGTTTTTAAAAAAATTCTTATATGTTTTAGCAAACGTGCATACTTTTAAGCACGTGTAGCGTGTATACATATATGACTATGTTTAATCAACAAAATAGAGAAGGAGGTCATTGAACTTATGATAAGGTCATTGAAGTATTATTTTAGTTCATTATGATCAAACTTTATGTTTTAATTAACAAATTAGAGAAGAAAGTCATTGAAGATATCGATAATAACCTTACAAAAATTGTTAAAAAAACGTTGGAACATTACTTGCTCATATATCAGATCAGATTTTTGAAAATATTGACACGTATCGCGTGCATAGAATTCTAGTTTATTAAATAAAGGAACAAAAATGACCTTTAGCTGATCCCGAGCTTGTGTAATTTATTAAAAGTTTCAATTCATTTACCCTGCTAAGTATGATTCTTATTTTGTAGTAAAGTTCTAAACATGTGTGTTCTTACTCCGTAGTTTACTGCTTTACTCCAACTAAACTGTAGTCCACTGAAGGAGAAAGAATTTGAACAATTGACCAGATTCGATCTTCAATTCCTTTTGTTAAAGTGAATAACCATATTGATGGGTGATTGAATGATTGTTAATATGAATGGTTAACTTTTATCCTTGAATGCATCTACTTGCATCTTTTGAGTATTATGTTTCGTGGAATTTAGTGACCGACTTGCGGCCACTGCACTTTTATTTGCGCACGATCGATCAATCACCTCACGCAAATGCTTTTGGACTACTATTTTTGGCTTATTATATTGTTTTTATTTGTGACGCTATTTTTGGTATCATTAATATAATGAAAAAACACAAACATATTTATGACTTTATATGATATATTAGGGTGTATTTAGCATAACTTCCACTCCATTACATCATTTTTGAAATGATAACAAAACAACTCAAGACATGGTGTGGCGTACGCGGTTTAATTTTCCTAATCGAGCTGCATGCCATACATCCAATGCAACTATATATTTATATAAAGATATTAGGATCTTTTACCAAATTAACTAGCTATTTTTCAAATTTTATTTACCAAAATAACTATTTTTAAATTGTATTTCCCAAAGTAGCTACTCTTTGACTTTAAATTAAAAACCAAATAACTTTGAGTTTTTTTTTTTTTTTTAAAAAAAAAAACAATGAACAAATTTAATTTTTCTAAACAGTGAACCGTTTTGAAATTTTTTAAAAAGTAGTGAAACGATTGACGTTTTGCTTGAACTTTTAGCCTCCTAGAAACTTCACAAGTTTTTTTATAGGGACTTGCTTGCAAATATTACAAATATAAAGAAACTAGTTGAATTGTTGTCGTGGATATTGTTAATTCGCTTAGATAAGCGAATTCGTTGTGTTAAACGAATTTGCTTGTCAAACTTGATCAACCAAGAATTTAACATACTCTAAAATCGTGTGCGTGAAAGTGACGTGAAGGAGAAGAGTAGCACGTGCAATAAAGGCGCCTAACAGTGCAATTTTTTGCGTCTTTTATCCCTAAAAGTCTAACCACGTCACTATTTTACTATAGCCAATTGTATTTTTTTAAAATTTTTTTTTTACTGAAATCTCATTATTAAGTATGAAACTATGAATTGAATAAAAATTAATCAAAATATAAATTAATAAATAACTTATCATTGGAGCAAGAAATACTCCGTAGCAAACAATGGTGTAACTTGAGAAGATGATGTGTCATAACAAGCATAGTACAAACTTGCCCACCATTGGAGACTTGGAGTTTAGGTTGACAAAAAGTAAACGTGATTAAAATATTAAAATCGGTAAATAAACGAACTTAAATTATTACTATGGTGTATCGTGTATGTATCGAAATTAAAACATCATGAGCAACATCTAAATTGATTGTGGGCAATTTCAAAAGAAAAATCAATTTCGGAGTATAAAGTAGACAAAAATAAAAGATTAATCAAAAAATGGAGAAAAGACCGGCTCACTATATAAAAAATGAATAAAACCAAAACGGTTTAATTGTTTTTGCTAAAAAATTAAAATAGTCATTTTTGGTAAATATACTTTAACTAGTTTGGAAAATAGATTTTAAAAGTAGCTATTTTGGTAAATAAACTTGTAAAAGTAGCTAATTTGGTAAAAGATCCAAGATATTAAAGAAAAGTAGTAACCACGGGTTGGTAACTGATTAAATAATGTTCGTGTTAATGCAAATTTATTCATAAACTTGTATTTTTCTTTAGGAATTTTCATTCCCACCCAATACTACCCCTGAATAATTAGACGATACTATTGATTTATTAAAAATATGAGGTACTTCAATTCGGTGAATTAGCAATACCATTTCCTTAATTTGTAAATTTACGACATAACCTTCTAAAAAAGGCCGTCAAGGGTATGTTGTACCTTAATTACTTTTTTTAGTGATTGAAAAAACATGAAAATAGTGCTTTTCACGGTTTTTGCTGATTGAATATCATGTATATATACGTATACACATCAGGAGAACACATACCACTATACCAGGAAACGATAATGTATATACTAAAAGACACACTTAAGTTTAGAGAAATAAAAACGACATCACAATAATAACATTTAGTTTAGTAGTAACCATGCGATGCAGGGATCCTAACTTAATTTATATAAATGTCACATTCACATCGCGTGCATAAATACTAGTTACAACTTGCAACCATGCACTTAGATTCAAATGTATGGTCCATTTTTCGTAGGCCACAGTTGATCTTGACTTCAAAGCACTAGGAATATCATGTTTGCGATTTCAAGAGGACAAACTGAGAATATTTTATATATATTTTTTTTTGGTACTACATCAAAGTCTATACTATAAACTTTTGCTCTCAAGCTTAAGAGCTTAATCATGAAAATTAAAGTTAACCAATCAATAAACATGAGCACATATACTATTTTCAAAGTTAAACACGAGCCTTCCTTTTCATCTCTAAGTTGCGGTATTTTTGGACCTACCCTGATTTCCCTGCTTTTGTACATCGAAAATGATAAAGTTCGCAACATGCGACCTTTAAGCCGTGTCACAATGATGACATGGCATGCTTATGTGTCATGATTTAAATTGGAAATTAAAATATTTAACTTATATTATCTATTATACTTGTTATAAAAAAAAGTAGGAAAATCTTAATATTTTAATTTGTTTCTTTATTCATATCGACTACCTTATTTACATATTTCACAGTAGAAATATTACATTGATAGTAAAAATATTATAATGACGTGTATCCTACGTGGCGCCTATATGTACCAATTAAACTGCGACACGTAAGATTGCGACAACTAAATGTTGTCGCAACTTGCGACCTTTATCATCGCCCTTTGTACATACACTGTTTGACACTTTGACTATATGATAGTACAGTAATTAACAAAATGAATAAATTAAGGTACCACATAAATAGTAAGGTTAATGCATGTATGATTCTTGTTTTTTTTTTTTGTTGCGAGTGAGCCAATGACTCAGTAAAGCAATACTCCCTCCGTATTTTTTTTAAGAGATAAACTTGGCCGGACACGGGTATTAAGAAGAATAATTGAATGAAACAAAATAATAAAGCAAGTGGGGTTGGATAGATATTTTAATAATTAAATATGTGGGGACCATGTCATTTTGGTGGGTGGAGGGTGGGGTGGGTTTATGAAAATATTTGTTTAATAGGATGGTGGGTGATAGGGTATATTAGATGTATTATTTAATTAGATAGTGGGGTTGATAAGTTACTAAAAATGGCAAGTGTATCTCTTAAATAAATACGACCGGAAAAAGCAAGTGTATCCCTTAAATAAATACGGAGGGAGTACAAATTACGTAAAAATCAGAGGAGGGAAGATACAGACCTGCGACCTTAATTACTGTGCGTATGCAAGCCCTTGATATTTACAATTAGGGCAATACATATTAGGCTTTGTTAATTATTATTATTTTGACGATTTCCCCCCCCCCCCCCCCCCCCCCCCCCCCAAGAAAATGATGTTTTATTTATCTTGTTATGTTAATTAATGGTGGAAAATAACTTTTTTAAGATGAAAAACATTTTCCTTTTGTAAAGAATTGAAGGAATACGACATTTTCCTTTCTACTCGATCCCTTACACTTTTTCCCTCTCCTCCCACCCATCATCTTCTTTCCACTTCCGTTTCTTTTTCTCAATAACTTTTCTTGTAAGAAAACAAATAAAGAAAAACTATTTTACAATTGTGCTTTTCCTTAAAAATTATTTACATGATTTTTTTAAAATTTTTTATTGAAAACAAATAAATAAAAAACTATTTTACAATTGTGTGCATCAAACCCTAGATAATTAGTACATGTTGTGGATGTTAGCTAACTTACTTGCTTTGTATGCATGTACAGGACTAGCCAAAAAGAGAACTGATACGATGGCTAAAAAACCAAATAAATACTCATAAAGCTCCCTCATGCTCATTTTACTTGCTCCATTTGAACAATATTGGTGGGAGATTTTTGGTCAAAACATGGCAAGTAAAATGAGACGGTGGGAGTAGACATTATAGATTTTAAAGTTTGCAGGAACTTCATTTTAATATACAGAGACCTTATATTGTTTATCCATGAGCATATTATAATAAAAATGAAATAATTTATTTGTATCATTTTCCTATACATAGAAAATAATATGTGTTTTGCACTAAAAATAGTTTATATTTTTCTCTAAACTTTAGCTTGATCATAATTCCTTCCACTTAAACAAAAAATAAAAATAAAAAGCTTCTTAATTCCTAAACTTAGACATTTTACCTCATGTACCATGCATGTATGGAACCTGCTTCGAACGTCAAACAAAGGATAAATAATTTCAATTCAATTTCACTTTAATCAGGGTATGTTGGAATTGTATTTAATGATGAGTGGATATTTAGCAAATTACCAAACTATCCAGTGTTTTATTTTGTGACTAAAAGTTGAAAACATGAAAGTTATAGGAACACTTATAATTTTTAAGGGAGAGATGAGATATTTGCCTGAAAAGCAATAGCTTGAGATCGATCTGTTTTGAGTAAACATTTGGTATACTAAGGAAATCACTCATTCTGCATTTTTGAGACTCGGATTTATTGTGCTTTGTTGTATTAGTCGTGTGATTTTCATTAATACGTACGTAGTAGTAGTAGTTTAAGCAACGCTTGCATGGTTAATCAAAAGTAAATATAATCATCAACACTAAGAAATTTTCGGGAGAAATGACGATTTTATATATCTGAAGTTTCTTTTTTGTTCACGGGATACATTTCAACAACATTTATGTTTAATATTTACCACTAGCTAGAATTACGGGATATAAATCTAGAATCTTCGAAAAATTTACATAAAATCAAAATTTCTAGCCCTTTCTCTTCTCCTTTTTGGCAAAGACATCCATGTCACATCTTTTGAGTTCATCTCTTTTGGCCCTTGAATTTTGCATTTTAATAGATGGACCCTCCATTCGTTTCTTTTCTCTTTTCTTTTGGCATAATCATTCACCATCATCGACATAGCATATACTTAATTAGCATGCATTATCTCCACGTGGCACATCGCCATTGGCCGGTTTCCCATCAACCTCGTTAACAATAATATTATTATTGTTCACTTTAACCATTTCTTCTACATTAATTTCAATAACCTCAGCTGGCTTGTTTTGTTGATCCAAAGTTGTAGAATCTTGCTCAATTTTCTCAACATTTCCATGTTTTATATTAATAGATAACTCTTGAAGTTGCATGATATCGACTTCTTTTATCATGAGATCATCACCATTATTGTTGTTGTTGTTTTTCTTCTTCTTTGATAAATGATTGTAAATTACGTACAATATCATCTGAGCTATTCCGAACGCGAATCCAAGGATGTTTGGCAACTGCAAATAAATAATAACATGTATATATAATTAGCACCAAATTACATTCAATAATTAATCGATCGTATTAATTAATGTTTGTTTTTGGTTTAGTAATTAACTTACCGCAATGTAGAAGTCCTTAATGAGGAAACCGTAAAAGAACCATATGATCGCACAAAGTGTAAGCGAGAATGATAGCCCAAACGGCATGAATTCTACACTCTTTGTTTTTATTACCAGCCTCTGCAATTACAACCCAAAACAAATATATCAATAAACATGTAAAATTAATTAATTTTGTAGTAAGAAATATTAATTTAACATGCATTTTTTTATTTTATTTTTATTTTTGAGATGATGAATAAGTAAAGTTTCTTACCATAACGCTAAGAGGAGCAGCAAAGACACAAACGGAGAAGATGCCAGAAATCCATCCAACAATGTTTACACGCATACCGCCTTTTGAAAACATCGTGTGTTTATCCATCCCTTTAACGAACAACATAGTTGTAAGTACTATGAGCCCAAAAACTCCTACATTGAAAAGTCCCACCAATTTGGTTGTATAAATCCTGGCTTCTTTAGTAGCATAAATGAGGTAGATAATGAGATATGTTCCTTCGATTACGCAACCAATGGTATTAATGGTAAGAATCATTGTTCCATTGGTTTCCTTCAAGAATGCATAGTACAACAATAGCATTGAACTAAATAGTGCAACCGAATAAGGTATTGATTGAAACCCTAATGTTGATTTCTTCTTGAATATCCTCCAAAATGTTGGCCTACATATTATCATACCATTACCACAATTAATATTATAATTCAATTATATATATTTAACAACACTACGTACGTACACAATCAAATTAAGATCGACTATATACTCCCTCCGTCTGTCCGTCATGATTCTTTCAGGTTAATTACACCATTAACGTACGTGACTAATAAATTCATAGGGCAGGAGCGAGTTACATAGAAATTAGCTGAGGAAGTAAAGGAGGAAAACTTACAATGGAGCCAAGAAGACACCAAAGGAAACAATGTTTCCAAGTATGCCAAATATGAAGGTTAATTGATGGAGTTGAGTTGGTGTTAATGCCATTTTGTTTAGCTCAATTTGAACTTCTTTTCTAATTAGTGAGTAAAGAAAATACAAGGAGTGGAGCTAATTAATTAGAGAGAGGGAGCTAATTAGAAAGAAAAAGGTAGAGAAAGAAAGAAATTATTAGTTATGGTAAGTGTGGCAAGTAATTAAGAGAGGGAGGAAGGTGGTATTTATAGGTAGAGTTGAGTGTGCACAAATTATACAGCTTTCTTAGAATTTTTCTTAACAAATAGAGAGAGTTGTTTACTTGAGTTGCACTTTTTCCAAACCAATCAATGATTATTTTTGCAGACATTTTATGTATTAAAAAAGTTACTTTTAATTTTAAGGTGACATCTGTCATTCACTCATTCATATTGGAATGCAGTTTCCGAATGTCTGGCTATTGATTTTTTGGAAAATATTATAAATAACACCACTTTATATTCAGATATTTTATCTGATGGAAATGTGTTGAGATATTAACGTAACCTTATTGGTAAAGTCGGGTGACTCACTACAATTTCAGTCACTACATCAAGCTCCTCGTTTATTGTCACGCAACTCGAAAACAAATCTTATCAGCGTACGCGTAGCGCTGTCCCTCAATCCCTCGTTTATACCTGGAGTACTACTGTGTATACATACAAATATAAAATTTGTACGTAGATAATTTTTATTATTATTATAAAATGTTAGAACATGTTACAGATCATTTAATTCCCTTTTTAATACTTCCTCTGTTCTTGTTTATAAGACACAATTGAGTTATGGAAGATATTCATACAAGCTTCTTTAACTTCATTTTGTGATTTATATTTAACAAAAAATATAGTTGTGTGGGTCTTATTAGATTCGTCTCAATAAATATTTTTTAAATATCAACTTTTTATAATTTGTTGTTATCTATAATTGAAGATATTAGTGTTTGAAATCGTGCATTGGCAAACATGCCTAAATAATTTTTTTTTTTTGATAAAGGTAAAGTTATATTAACTATCTCACCAAAACTGTTACAAGCACCCCTTGAGGTAGTTCTTCAAAGAAGAACAAGGGGGAAAAAGAAACAACTCATAACACCCAAAAAAAAAAACTCTATAGAGAGGCCATCCACTCCCTATCTATACAACTTACTTTCTTCCCTATGGTATATATGCATCTGTTTTTTACAAGGAACTTTATGTTCTTTACAGTTTTATCTACTCCACATATTGTAGCTTCCCAAAAACCCTTGTTTCTCACCTGCCACAGCAGGTACACAGTAGCAGCAGTTGCAGCTAGAACCACTTCTTTCCTCCATTTCACTACTACAAAAAAGGGCATAGAGTACTGTTGAAATACACTTTATAGGACGCCTTAGAGGCGTTTTCCAACTCAACGCACTATAAAGTTTATAAAACGGGTAAAAGAACCGTTTTATATACCTAGTCATAAAGTACAGTGATAAGAGATAAGCGTCCTCTATTCCCTTCCTAAAATCAGAAAAATGAACAAGGAATATAGAACGCTTAATGTACATAACCGTCTCCTATACTCTATAATAAAGCGCGCTTTCCGTACATAACCGTCCTCTATTCTACCCGTTAAATATTGAGATAAAGAACATCTTCCGTACATAGGCGTACTATATACTTCCTGTTTAATATTAAAATAGAAAGCGGTTTCCTTACGTACTGATTTTTATTATTCGAATCTAAATGAAATTTGCTTACTATGAATACGGATCTAGTAAAATAAGTTAAAGAATTCTCAAATAATCAACAAATTTCGAATTCAAGTTGTTATTAACTCTCTATTTCTTTTGACAATATACAATATATTACAGTACTTCCCCTTGCTCCCTTTTAGCTGAAGTTTCTAGATCGCCAACTAGTTTGATCACTAGTTCACTACTCTACAAATTTTAATACAAATGACATAATCTAACTAAGTAGCTTAGGAAACAAATTCAGCTATGACATGCCTAAAATCAGCCCGTTGAGGATAGGGTAAAGCCTTTACAGCTTCCTCACAATTTGTCTTGATGATGATATATTGACCAATTTCTTTACCATTCTTTAACACCATGTAAAATTGCTTTTTCTTCTGCATGCGATGGATTTTGAGCATAAACCCTAGCTCCTCCATGGATTTAACTCACAATAGACCTCTCCACACTCCAACCTATTGATGCACCCATTATTTCTTACTTTTCTCCTCATATTTTTTCCAAGAGGCATCACTGGCATGGATACAAAGTATGTGCCTCTTAATTTTCCATGAGTACTTAAAGAATGTCTTTCTTGCTTTCACTTTCTTTGTGGAGACTGGTTCTCCGCCCCAAGGTAGATGATTTTGTTGTCTCCTAAATACTCGTACATCATTTCTATGTAGCCACATTGCCCATTACCAGGCTATAATCTTAACCAATCGACAATTTTGCTTCATGTCCAAATATGATCAGTTGATTCCTCTTCCTGCTTGGAGAGAGAGCACATTTAATGCGTTATATTTCACAGCAATGCAATTAAAATACAGAGTATACAGCTCAGGAGAAAAATTTAGAAAAAATAACAAGAACCCCATAGCGCACCCACCTCCACACCACCAACACCAAGAATCACCACCTCAACTACAATAAGCAAACAAAGTAGATATTTCCAACAAAATATAAACCCTACTTTTAGCCTCTCCACTCTGTGTGTGATTCTTTCAGCTCAAGTTCGTCAGTAAAACACTAGGCAAATCAACACCAAACTCTCAACAACAAAAACAATATAGAAAAAGGAAAACCATGACAATTAACACAACCCCATTCATCCTAAGTATGGGAGCAATTAACCTGCCTCGACAGATGCAATAGAAAATGGACCACATTACAATTTTAAAGTTTAAGCTCACTAGATTGCTTGTCTAAAATTGAGTTTTCTCTGTTTGCTAACCAAACCACAAGTAAATGGAGGAGGCCGGTGAAACGCGGTTTTGCTTTCGCTGGAGTTCTCGATCTCATCAATTAACCTGCTCTTATTTTTTTTACAATTTTCAGCATCTTAAACTGCAAATGGGACATTAATTTCACCATTTTTCATTCACATTTTCAACAACAAACTTCACCATTTCCACCCGAGCACACGAGCACACAGTATGAAATGTCAATATATTCAGACTCAGATAGCAACTCAGGGGATTGCCGAATAATAACCAGAGATATACAACAACGGAAAAACATACAGGATCACAACCGACAAATTGAGGATCATATAGTTCTCAAATTCACACCAATTTCGGATGATATAATTAATCGTAATATAAATCAAAACTAATTTCGGAGAAGAACATCAATCAAACATGATAAGTCACATGCAACACAAGAATCGGAAGATAAATTGATCAAACATAGATGAAAATTAGATACATTACCTGATTTAGTCCGACCAATACCGTTGTCAATAATTGACTAGGTCTTGTTAGCTTTGACTGGAACAAGCCTAAAGAACAACTCTGGCTGCGCATCAAACTTACTCTTATCTGTCAAACTCTCAAACCTAATCTTATCCAACGCCTACAAAAATATTTGAACAAAAAATCATCAATCAAAATGTACAAATAAAATATCAACAGAAAAAAAACCCCGAAATGAATAGCAGAATCAGGACATACATCTCAAGAGTTGGAGATGAGTTCACGAAGCCACGAAGGAAAATCTCTTTGATAGAGTAGAAAGTGTTGATGATAAGGCTAAGAAGCTGGTTGATTTCTGCCTGGAACGCGAAAGTCTCTGCGAACGCCATTGATGAACCTTCGCCAAATTAAAACCTAGAAAAACCCCTATTGAGAGAATGAATAAGTTTTTGGATGTTATTTTGCCTTTTTGGAATATATTGCCGCCTAACAAGTACAGTTTCAATTGGTTTTTTTTCCCTTTTTTTTTGCATAATTAGGTTTCAATTGAGTGACGCGTGACGCTACTAGTTTAGGTGTTTTTTTATTTTTTTATTTAAACATATTTAAGCCTGGAATACATAACTGTTATCAATTATCAGAGATAGAGCTTTCTATTTTAAATTTAATTATTATTATTATTATTATTATGGTAAAGAATACAA